>NW_006263952.1:338125-339017 GCF_000469605.1 Apis dorsata
GTAATATAATAATAATTAGAAATGTAATTAAATTTTATATGATTATATTTATATTATTATGTGATTATATTTATATTATATTATTATGTACTTTTTAATTACAAAAAATCTTTATTGAAAAAGAATTAAAAATTAATTTTTATTTTGCAATTATTTTAACAAAATATTTTTTTATATTTAAAAATCATTTATTTTATATAAAATGATTACGAATTAATATTAAAATGTTAAAACATTATAGTTTTGAAAGATAAATAATAAAATTGTATTCAATTGACATCCTGTTATGTGTTAAAAATAATTATAGATAACAAAATAAATAGTAATAGGAAAAAGATAGAAATAGAATAAAAATTGAGCAATCAGCACCATCTATAAAATGCCGCAAATAAAACATAGATAAAAAGGATATATAGGCATAGATATAAAAGAAATAATGAGAATATAAAAATAGAATAAGATCTAGTAGATCACAAACACTATCTTTCGAATATCAAAAATAATTCTTAAAATTAGGATAAAGTAGAATAGGATAAAGAAGAGTAAAAATCGAAAATTTCATTTTTTAAAACATATTTTCACTAATATTCAATAGATAGTACTAATCTTCAATTCTTATTCTATTTTATCCTGATTTGAAGAAATATCTTTCCTATTCGAGAGATAGCGCTAGTGGTTTATTTTATCTCTATTCTTTCATTATTTGTTCTTCTTAACTGCTTGTACAAAATTTATACATTCAGTTTTCGATATCTTATTATTTTTAATTGTCTTCTTTTCACGAAATTAATTTTTTGTTGATTTTATTGCATAAATATTAATGTTTATAATTGTAGAATATTTATAATTATATAATAATAATATATGTAAATATATTTAGCTCTAATATTAT
>NW_006263952.1:339030-349017 GCF_000469605.1 Apis dorsata
TATCTATATTTATATAGAATTTTCCAAATTTTAATATTATTTTTATTATATTATTATAAAAAGTATAAATATAATTGTTAATTTATGAATAATTTAATTCAATTATCTGTCTATTCAATTATCTATATCTGTTATTCGTATCGGTTAAAAGATCTATGAATATAAGCCAAATTATATAATGCATGGAAATATTTATAAAATATTTATATATACATATATAAATATTATATATATACATATATACATATATAAATATTTAAAAAAAAATTATTTTTAAAATCTGTTAATTTTACCAACTTTTGTAATTAAATTAAATATATATTGTAAATCATAGAGGGCTATATCAAATACTTTTTTTTTTTTTTTTTGCATAATCAGTATTTTAGAAATAAAAAATCTTTATCATCTATCTTATATCTGATCTATGTAAAAATAAAAAAATTGGAAATAAATCATATCTATTTTTATAATATAAAATTTTTATAGAAATAATTACATTAACTTTTACAATTTAACTTTTAATTTATTCAAAATAATCGAAAATGACTGGAAAACAATTACGTGAGTATAAATCGTTTATATTTATTATAAATATTTATTCATTATATATGTATTAATGCAACATATTTATTTGTAAAAAATTAATTTTAATATACATTTCTAATATCTGTTTTTCTGTGATTTTTAATTTTAATATTATATTAAATTATAATAAAATATAAAATATAAATTTATATAAATTTTGAAAATAACATTTAATAACATGAGACACTAATAGGTTATAAATATTAATAAATTTTATTTTGAATTTATTATTTAAAAGAAATAATTTCTAAAAAAAATAGTAGTAAATATAAATATATTTAATATTAGTGGAAGATATTGTGACATTTTTTAGAACAAGAAATGACAAAGCATAGTTTTCGTCAAAAAATATGGGATTATTTGATGAAGAATGATTTAGTCAATTTTCCTCTTTCTGTATATGATCGTATACCAAATTTCAAAGGTGCTATAGAAGCAGCACAACGTTTAGCAAAATTGGACAATTTTAAACAGGCAAAAATTATAAAGATAAATCCAGACAAACCACAAGAACCTGTAAGATTCTTAGCATTAGTAGCTAATAAAGAAATATTAGTTCCAATTCCCAAACTAAGATCTGGTTTGTTTCTTCATATTACACCAATTGCTGGTGTTTCAAAAAATAAATTAAGAATGTTATCAAAAATACATGGTTTGACAGAAGTTGGTAAACCACTTGATATAAATTCTAAAATAAAGGTATATGTTATTTATTATGATAATATAGATTTAGTATTATTTAAATCTGTTTTCATTATTTTACATGTTATTTATTCTTAGATAGATCTTGTGATATTGGGATCTGTATGTGTTAGTCGTGATGGATATAGACTTGGTAAAGGTAAAGGATTTGCAGACCTGGAATTTGCTATGATGATGAGGATGGGTGCAGTTACACAGGATACTATAGTTATTACAACTGTGCATGATTGTCAAGTTTTTGATAGTCTTCCTCATCAAATATTTAAGGAATATGATGTACCAGTTGATATAATTGTTACACCTACTGAAACAATAATAGTAAATCCAAAATTAAAAAAACCTAATTGTATTATATGGCATATGCTTAGTGAAAGGAAAATTAAATCTATAGAGGTATTACAACAGCTAAAAGAAATGGATGAGAAGTAAATATTGAAATATAACTGATACTATACATATATAATACATGTGTGTGTGTGTGTCTGTTTATATAATATATTAAATTGTTTATGTAAAATATGTAAAATTGAATTGTTTTTAGAGAAGGAAAAATAATAACTTTAAAGGAAGAAGATTCAGATGTAGAAATAAAAAAATATTATCATTCTCATATAAAAAATAAGAAATATTTTAATACAAAGAAAGTTTTCTCAAATGTTAATGAATTGAAAAAGAAGAACAAAAGCATGTAAAAACATGTTTTCTTAAAAAGCGTAAAATTAATAAATTTAAATTTTCTGATATAGTTAAGGTAATGTCTATTTAATCAATGTATATTTAATATATATCATAATATTATTGCAATATTTTAGGTGAAAATGGAAAGTAACAATAAAAATAAGCAACAATATCATCAAAATTTGAAATCGAAGTCTAAATCCCAAGTTGAATTTTCTTTAAAATTATCCAATATTTCATCCGACGCGAGAATACGCGATTTGAAAAATGCTTTATTAAAGCGTGGTATTAAACCGAATGAAATAACTTGGTTAGGACATCGTGGTATTTGTTATCTTCATTTCAATAAACTTCAGAATAATAATTTGTCAAATCAACCAATCCAAGTTGATTCAATAATGGCAAATCTACAGCAGTTATATATTGGGGTATCTACTAATAATACAAATGATTTTATAATAGTAGAACCTGTTAAACCAATATCTAGAATTGAAATTACAGACGTGACGTCAGTTTAAAAGACAATTAATTTTTGATAATATTCAATTCATATCTTTGTATGTGAGTGTATGTCAGTAATTATTAATCTATATAAATCAATGGCAGTTTAAGTATAATTAAAGCTTTATAGAAAATGATTTATGATATATTTATGCATTTATGCATATAATGAATGAAAAATAATTGGATATTGTATTATGTATAAGTTAAGTTTGTATAATTATCATTAATTTAATATTTAATTTATAATTATATATTTTTTTACATGTTGTTAAAAAAAAATAAAAAAAAAAGATCAAATCAAATTCAAAAATAAATTTATACACAAAAAAAATATCTTCTTAATATATATTAAGAATTGCATGCATATTATTGATAAACTCATAATAATTATTAATAATTAACATTTTAAATAATATTTACTGTGATCATATAAAAAATATTTAATATTAAAGATGGTGCTCTATATACATTTGATAACGTTTACCTAATTACAGACTGATAATTCTTGTATAATTTATGAGATATAATAATAGTAAAAATTTATATTTTTAATTTATATATTAGATATTCTATTTTTCTGAAAAAACTTAAATGAGAGTAGTAAAATACGATTTTTATATTGTAATGTCTTTTAGACAAGTATTTTATCAAAAAATTGGATAATAGAGAGATATATTTAATATTAATATTAATATTTTTAATATTAATTTTTAATTTTATTTTAATATTAATTTTATTGTTTTTTGTTTAAATTATTTTGTTGTAAATTTTTTTAAATCCGTCAAATATTTGAAGTTTATTGAACTTTTTGAACGAATCAAAAATATAAACCATTTTATGGTTATGATTTTGTTTTGTTTAAATTATAGAATAGAATAGAAAGAACTTTTAATAGAATTTTAATAGAAATTATAAAATTTCGCTGAAAAGAATAATCTTTCTTGTCACTTTTTTTTTTTTCATGAAATAATATCTTTATTATTGATTATTTAATACTCTTCTCAGTTTTATCATAGTTTAATTTAAATTCTAAATATGTATTTAGGATTTTTTTTTATTAATAATCAATTATTAAATAATATCAAGATAAAGCGTTTTTTTCTTTTTGTTGATTCTTCTTGCTATTTTTTTTTTTTCAATATTTATTCTGTGCTTCGATCAATATCGATCATAGACCGATATATAAGAATAAAAATAAATTTCCTTATTTGATCATTAACAAAGAAAATTGTTATTTGTTGCAAAAGAAACAGGGACATTCGATAAATGATATTCAATTCATTTTTTCGTTTTTTAAATTACCGTTTTTTAAATTTAATTTTACATTATAACGTAGATATATTCTTTCCTTATGATTATTTATAAAATTACATTATATTCTTGGTGTTCGTCGGTTTGATTATCGAAGTAATTTTAATGTTCTTAAATAAAATTCGAAATATGTACATGAAATAATGGCAAGTAGAAAAGATGCGGTTTTTGTAAAGTTAATCATAATTTGTTAAAGGATTCAAACGATACGATTTTCATTTCGACGATTGTATTTCTATAAATCTTAAATTTTATTTGAAGTTACAAAATTTATTGGAATAAAAATTACACAAGTTTAATAACTTTCTAAGAAAAAAGTTAAGTAATATGCATCAACTATGTGAAGAATAAGTTTGTAAATACGAAGATTAAATGTGTTTTATCTCGTGTTAGTTTCAGTTTCTTTTTTTTTTTTTTTTTTTCAAAAGAAAAGTAAGATCGAGAAAGAGAAAACATCATAATTCTTTTTTCTTCTTGCTTTCGCTAAGTTTTTGGTAAAATGCTCTTTAAAAGGCTTCAGTTTGGTCGAGTTATTCTTTTTTCGTTTTTTATAAAAATAAACGATACATTTTTCTTTAAGAGAGAATGAAATATACTGTGAGATCTTAATCGATTGAGATACATGTTTTTTTTGAAAAAACGATTATTTGTAAAATTATTATTCAAAAATTTATGTTAAAATTTTCTACCGTTTAATCATAAATTTCGATTATTTTATATTTCTTAAGATTAGGGTTACGAACGTTTAAGGAATTGGACATTTCATTTCTATCGAGTGTTGTGACTATGACGGCCATATGAACAATAATTATCATCAATAATGATGATAATTAAAAAAAATTAAAGAAAAATAAAATGAATTCTCTAATATAATATGTATATCGCAGAAACGGATATTGATCGTGATGGTGATCATTTGACTAAGTAATAAAACATAAATTGCTATAATATTCATTTTGATAAATCGAATAATTCAATATTTCTTTTTTCCCATGAAAACTACAATATAAATGAAATTATTTAATGGACATTTCTTGCAGCAAATATACGTTTTATAACGCTATTTTAAACATCCGTCTCTTTTCTCTTTAGTACTCGTGTGATCACGATAATTTAAAAAAAATACAAAAAAAAAAAAAAAAGAGACGAATAAAATTTTAATTTTTAATTATTTTTCTGAATTCATGACTATTATATTAACTTCTAATAATTGCTGAAATCAAAGAAAACCGTCGATCGTCAAAAGACTAGATTCAAACTTATCACGATCGAGAATGAATTTTATAAATATTTCACTCTATAAATCGGAGAACAAATTTTAACGAAGTTCACTGTTCAAAATGTTCTTTACAGTTATATACTTCGATTTTTTTCACATAGCAAAATGTTCAGAAGGAATTTAAGATGTGGAAGGTTCGGGACTTGCATCGATATAGTCTATATCCGACGGCGTTGCACTGCTAATCCGTCTTCCTTGTCTCGGGGATGCACTTATGCGTGTCTTCACATTAGCAGTCGATACGCTCAATCGGTTTCCGGTTTGCTGTGCTGGCTGTTGCTTCGTCCTATAATTATCGAATCAAATTTCTTTATATAATAAATTCGTTCGTGAAAAAAGAAATTAATTTTAATTTTAAATTTGGTATTTAAAGAAATATTTGATAAATGTTGAAGAATAGAAATTTTTAAACTTCTCAGAAATTATGATTTTATGATTATAAGGACAGACGAAAAAAATGACACGAATCATTCTATTTTTTTCATTTCATCGAGAACGACAGAATTTTGTATCGGAAAATTATATAAATCGAACGTTTTATACACCGAAGAATATGAGACTCTTGTTGCATTTAACTATCCTATATCGTAAAAAACGAAATCAAAATAAGATATATATTATAGGATATAGGATCGTTTATATTATATTTAATATAATAAATATAAAATATAATATATTTTTGCGGCGCGAATTTTATAATTTGTTATATATATATATATACAATTACATATTATTCTCAATCGATAAATTTTCGTATATAAAGACACAAAGATCGACTAAAAACATATCATTTCATATTCAGAGACTTTATTCGACTAATTAAAAATTTATGATTTTTTTCATAGATTCATAGAGAAACAATGCTCCAGATAAAATTTTCTACAAAAGGAAATATTATATCGAAATTTCATCTGCATCTCTTTCGAAATTTCATTTGAAACTTTGAAAGAAAGAAATTATATTTTTGAAAGAAATTATTTATTATTAATCTTTTCTGTCTATACTAATTTATAATAATTTCTTTAGAAGATATGAAAAAACAATGAAACATTCAATAAAATGATAATAATTAAAATTTTTTCTTTCAATTTCATGAAAATTAAACGAGTTACAATTCATTTCTAGAAAGGAAAACGAAAAAATCTATCTATATACGATTATTTCAGGGCTACACCTACTAAAAATGCTATCTTTAATTATAAAAATTCCATTTATTTTTCTCATTAAATTCTCTCTCAGAACTAATATTAATATATAATAAATATTTCAGAATTACTTTTACTTACGATTATTTATGATTAAGAAAGAAAAAAAAGAACAATTATAGAACACAACAATAATTAAAGGAATGGTTTAACTTACTTCAGCCTTTCCTCAGCACCTTTCATGGCAGTGTTCAAATCCTCCTCCCACTGTTTCTCTTTTCTCTCCCTTTCCTTTCTTTCCATCTCGCGTTCCCGATTATACACTCGATATTCCGGAATGAATGTTAATCTTCTGAAATCGACGCTTGGTCCGGCACCTTCCACAAATCCAATCCCCATGTCTTCGGGTGGATGATCGACTTTCAACGATCTATATACAACGTATATATATTCAACGTTTCTTTTGTTAAGTGGAAAATTATAAGTGGGATCACTAATGAAAAAATCAATGGATTTTCGTTGATTTACGATTTTTGCGAATTGATTTACAAAAGTAATTTCTCAATGGTCGCTAACTCGAAAGAATTTTTATAAATTGGATGATTGGAAAAGATCGGTGATGGGAAAGTCAGATTTAACTTGGAAACGAAAGATATCTTGGAATTGGAAAGCGATTCCTATGCTTTACTTACTACTTCTTTGTTTTTATTAGAAATCTTCGACTATTCGATTTTTCATTTAAGAATCTATCTGAAGATAAGATATTTTATCCAACACGTTAATTAATTATCCATTATTTTAGGATATTTTATAATTTAGAAAGAACTTTCAATGATTATCTTGATAATAAATTATAATAGAATTTTCTTTCATGGAAACAGGGATTCTCACGGAACGATGATCGATATGACGACAGATTTAAAGAGATTCCAATAAAAACGAGAGTATTGGAAGAAAATAAAAGTTGTCTGTGTTTGATCAATATCTTCGACGTCAATTTCTTTTCAGCAAGAGGCAAGATCATACGATATAAACAAGTATTTAATAATTAACTCCATCTTCTTTGGTAGTCCGCTCACCTTTGTTTCGCAAGACGCTTCTTTTTTTTATGCAGCGGTTTCGTCTCAATAATCATTTCCTCTAGTTCGAACGTCGGATCGCAATTCAGATGATCCTTTGGCGGTGTGAACGATGGCTTGATCTGCTTGTTCAATACTTTGTCAAAGTCGAGTTCTTTCATAGCGTTCACTTGCTTCAGTTCCTTTAACGTTGATATTCGTGCGCCTGGTGCCAAGGTTAACAATTTATCCAGAAGTTCGCATATCGTGGAACTCCAGCCAGTAGGTGTCGGTCTTTCATCCTAGAGAATATATTTTTTTTTTATTATCCTTCTTCTTTTTATTATTTCAAAGACTGTAATGGAGATTAAATTATAGATATTTATCCTCGAAAGAATGTGATTTCAATATTTTCAATAATTTTGTAAGCAATCTATTTTCAAAAGATTAGAAATTTACAAAGAAGGATATTAACAGAAATGGATGAAATAAAATAAATTCTCCTTCGATGTTTCGATGTTTCGATATATATTTTAAAGGAAAGGAATATCTTGAGAAAATGATACGTTCCGTCACTAAAAAATAAATTGTAAAGAAAATATGGTTCGATATATAAGAAGTTCGAAAGAGACAATGAATAATAATGAATAAAAAGATTTTATTCATTATTTTACTTGAAGGATTTCCAAAGCTTCTCTGTATGTCGTAGTGGAACAAAGGGGATAAGGACGTTCTCCTGCGAGAGTTTCCCAAGCAAGAATTCCTAGACTCCACCAGTCTACGGCATAACTGTAGCCAAGAGTACAATATTCCGACAAGTAGCACATGTAGATTTCTGGAGCTATATCAGAATAATGTTCGATAAAAGTTTAATGGGAGTGACTAACTTTCTTGAATAAGAATATTAAAAACGAATAACGATATAGTAATTATAAAACGAAGAACATAAATCTTTAGTGCAGATTTATGTTACACGATTTAAATTTCTTCATTTCACACTTATTATTTATTTTCTATCTTCGTTTTATCAACATATTTATCAACATATTTACACATTCATTGATTTTGGAATCGTTTGATGTCTCTCGATCATGCATTATTCATAGAACTCGAAACGATAATAATTTAATGGCTTTATATCAATTGACCGTATCAATGTAGCGATCAAAATATAATTAATTCATACCTATGTATGGTTTTGTTCCTGACATCGACGAAGCTAATTCTCCACCTTTCAGCACGGTTGCGATGTTGAAATCTGTCACATGCGCGTGTCCTAAACAGAACATAAACTTATATAATATAATATATCGCACTTTTATTTATTTAATCGTCTCTGTATTTGTTATTTACAAACATCACAAGAGAAAAATACTTGATTCGAATTTACTAAATTATCATCATCGTTCTTTTATCCAATTTCATTTTTTTCTTCTTTTTTTTTTTTATGCTTGCACAATAATGAATACGAATTCAATTAATCGTCAGCTGGTGATCGTTATGTATCATATGTATAATGTGACGCAAACGATGTCACATGCGTGATTCAGTTTCTAGAATCGAATATCACGCTACTTTTTACGATAGGACTTTTTTGCGGAATTTCTATGTTACCTGAGTGTTCCACTATCCACGAGAGATGAGATATGATATTTCAGAGCAGACGAGTGGAAAATATCGATCAATGTGCACTCAGGGTTAATTCGCATTACACTTGATTTCGTATTCGTTATTTTTATAACGACCATATCTTTCTCATTATTTTCCTTTCTTTCATATTTTTTGGATATTATCACTAGAAATTATCATTAATCATTAATTAGAAATGATACGATTAGAATAATTTAAAAAATGATTTGACACGTTTAATAGAATCAAAAAATAAAATGTAGGACAAAAGATAATCGAAAGAATGACGAAAGATAAATTTCGATGGATGAAATGAAATGGAAATCTTTTGATCAAAATTAACACTGAAATCTCTTTTCAGAGATTTTTTTGAAAATTCACCAACGCATCCATCGACTGGTGAAAGAGTTAAAAGGGATAATGGTGAATATGCGAAGAATGTTTTCACGAACAATGAAGTGAAAATATGGCTAGCAAGATGAAACGCGAGCAAAGTTGACACTCAGTCTGGGTAATTTTAAATGATGCAGAAGCAATTTCGAAGCGCAAACAACTGTCGGGCAAATGCAGCGGGAAATTAGGGTCTTTTTTGAAGTGTGAATGTCCTCGGATGAGTCGCTTTTTTCGAACGATTGAATACCTCGTTTCTATGATTTTTTTCTGCGAATGAAAAATTTTATCGAAAGAGAAAGAATTATCTTTTCTAATTTTGAGATTTAAATTTTTTATAATATGTATTTTTTTAATTCTAAATAATAGATTAAATATTATTGATATTAAATTACTATCTGTTTAGAATTATATATAAATAGATTCTTAGTTTGGCTGATTCTTTTAGAAATCGCAAAATGATATTCTTGAGGCCAATGAAAATTTTTAACGCTCGTTTCTTTATAAATAAAGCTAGATGAAAATAAAGAGAGAATAAACACAAATAACTTGTGATCTGTCGAAGCAAACATTAAAAAGATAATAAAAATTCACCGTACGATTATATTGAAATATTTTATATTTGTTGTATTTTTAATTTTTATTCGATCTTAATTTGAATTTGAAAATATAATATCGTATGTATTTTATAAAAAAAAAAAAAAAA
>NW_006263952.1:349246-362367 GCF_000469605.1 Apis dorsata
AAGAAAGAATAAAAGAAAAATTCTAAAAACAAAAATAATTGCTGATGAAAATGATTTAAAGATGAAAGGATTTTTATATCTTTTTATAAAATTGTGAATAAACGTTAATTGTTTATCAGTTTTAAATAAAAATTGGCATGCTCTTTAGAGGTAAAGAGATTTGTTCTCGAGATAATAAAATTAAATTTCATATTCTTTTGGAGCTTTGAGATTGTGAGTAAAGCGTGCTTACGTTTTTGTAGTTGAGCGCGAGAGCTTTTTCGTGTTGCGTCAAAGGATGAAATTTTCAAAGCACGTGGCTTCGAGGTCGTATGGAAAGCATAAAATTATTTATGAGCTGAGTCAGCCTGTCGCGACTAATAGAGAAAGAGAAAGAGAGAGGGAGAGGAAAATGACCGGATCTGAGGCCTACGTCACCGGAATATAACGTGGTACTTTATTGTAGCCGTTCTTTGACCTTTGATGAGCAATCAAAAGCGGTTCTCCATCGATACATCTTCTGGGAAAATTCTTTTCTGAAAGAGTTCGTATTATTTGAAAAATGCTTATTAATTGAGATTCGATTAATCGTTATGACATAAATTTTTATTAAATTTAAATATTAAATTAAAATTAAATTTAAATGTGATATATACCTATTGGATTGATATTAAATGCGAAAAATATATTATATATAAGTAATCAAAAGTAATCATTTCATTTATTCGTGTTGTTCAAAGTTCGAAGTGACATTAGGAAATTGAAATTAAAAGAAAATGATTTTAATTAATTCTCTTTCGTTTTCATCTACCGAGGAAGAAATAAATTAAAAGAAGTCATATGAAAACAACCATTTGCTCGAGATAAAATTTCATTTCATAATAATGAAAAAAATCTTGAATTAAAATTTATTTAGTTATGGAAATTTATATTTTGTTTTGTTATAAACTTTATTTATTTACGAGGAATTCTTTTTGAAATTTTGAAATTTCATTAACATTCTCTTCTTTCAAGAATGATTTTGTAATTTCGATTTTTGAAGCTTCATTCATCTCATTAAATATCCATCTGTTTTTTATCGCTTCATTTATGAAAAATTTAATGAATTTTCGCGGAGGATCATGTATTTACATTTAATTTTGCAAACTTTTCCAAATAATTGTCACTAAAAAATTCGAAATTGTGTAATATTCGTTCAAGTAAAATAATAACTCAAGCTTTCAAGCAAGTATTCTTCCCAAAATTATTTAATAGTTTTATTTTTTTATCTTTAAGTTTCTCTTTGAAAACTCGAAAAATATTTCTGAATTATGAATATTGATCACTCTTGAAATTTTATCATATTTTCATCGATGAACAGAGTTATAGTATAAGAAAAAAGAAAAATATTCGTCGTCGATTTATTTTTTGAAATAAACAAATATTTTGAAATAAATAAATATCAAATGATTTATCAAAAAATTTATATTGTATATATGATATATATAGCAATTGATCCAATATAAATTAAAAATTGTTGTTCATATTTTTACTATTATATTTAATATGATATTTTTTCGCATAGATTAAAAGATTTCTTGTCTTTTAGTAAAAATTGAAAATTTTTGACATAACTCAAATATTTTTCTTCTTTTTTACGTAGATACATTTCATTTTTCCATCCATGGAATTTGCAGCACGATATTAAATATTATCGAAAAATCGTTTGAACGGCACCAAATCGAATTCTACCGAGATCAATTTGAAAATCTGATTGCTAAAAAATCTGATCGTTACAAATTAGATGTTCACATATATCTAAATAGGCGTGTATTAAGAACACGGATTTTAAAATTTTTAATCCACATTATATGTATTCCGGATATATTTGAGTTTTACGTGTGATTTTAATATATGTTCAAAATCAATCTCTATTAGAAATCTATAAAATAATATAATTAAGCTCTTGCAATTCGTTCGAAATAAATTCACACAGGTTGGTCGATTGTTATGTTCACGTAAATCCGTGTAAATCAAACATAAACGGTTCGGTTGATATTCAAACGAAATAAGCGTACGTTTGTCTACAATGCTGGTTTCTCGATTTACAGAATTTCGAATCCTCGTTTAACTGTATGCAATTTAGTGTCGAATATGCGTTTAACGAACGTGTAACGTCAAGCTAATTAAAAAGGAACTATAAGTCGATTTCAAATATACAAATCCTTTTAATTTAGTTTTCATTTCACTCATTTCCAGTGGGTATTTGAAAAGAGCAGCTCACATTTTTGATCATCGTTGATCATCATTTATCATCTGTTTTCAATTATGCTGCTTCTAACTATATGTTCATTCGATTATTTTGCTATGTATCTTCGAATTGTATGAAGTGTATTATCTGTATGAAGTGTAATTTTATTTTAATTTGCATTTCATTAAAGAGAAAGAAATTCTTAAAATGAATTTATTTATCCGCATTTCCAACTTACCATATATTTTTCAGGAATGGCTATTTCAAGATGGATTTTAAGTTAAATTACATTAAATTACAATGCAGAATTTCGTTCTGAGAGACGGATTGAAATTTTCATTCATTTTTCTAATTTACATCATGTTTTTGTCTTTATTCAAAATCGTTCGGCCGTCTATTCACAAATAGTTTCAAGAATTAAATACATTCCTATATTTTTTAATTAATATTTCCCATTTGTGTAAAATGTTTGTTATTAATTTAATTCTAATCTAAATAATGAAAAAATAAAAAAAAGTTTAAACAAACTTGGCTCAATTTCGCAGTTGATATATTTTTTTATACTTAAACAAGTACAAATGTATATCGATTTTTCATTGCAAATAAATGAAATAATCATATAAATTGAAATTAATTGTACAGCATAGTATATTTTGGTATATTTTGCAGAAAATTCTTTTTATCGTTCGTCGATACGACAAACTTATTTGGCAAATAGTAATAAAATATCTTGAAGTTTAGGATATCAGGATAAATGATAAAGTCATTTGGATAGATGATCATTCAATTATTTTTTTTCTGTAAATTGGATTTATCTTCAAGTTATTTTCCACTACGTTAATACACAAACTTTACTAGCATCTGATATTGTTCACTGTTATATTTCCAGTTGTTCTTTATCAAGTTTTCCTTTATTTCTTTATTCCTTAATCTATTTGTATTTATGTACTTGTTGTACTTGTCATTATTTCGTTTCCTTTCTTCCAACATTGTTTTCTGTCGCTTTTATCTTATTTATTAAAATGTCTCAAGGAAAAGCATTTTAAAGCTTTGGTTAACTGAATGAAAGAAAGAATGGAAACGTAAATGAATGAAAATTACATTAATATCAACAATTCAAACAATTCGAAGATACTTAAATAAAATAGATTTGACGTTTATTTGATTTATATTTTATTTGATATATTTTTTCAAATTTAATTCAACTTTTAAGCGAAAAAGAAGTTCATTCATATCTGAAAATATTATTTGAATCAATTTAGATTCAAAGTAAATGTAAAGATTGCATATATATTGCATATATATATAAGTACATTTGTAATCATAAGAAATAGGAATAAAATTAGAAATTTATAAAAAAATAATACATTCTATAAGTACATTACCTTTACTTATTTCAAGTATTCTTTTAAAAAGAAGCTTAAAATGGACCAACTTCAATTTAAACAAGTTCACTAATCCGAATGAAATTTTAATCAGCATGAAAAAACCTTTCAGATTATTCTTAAGACCTCTATTTAAATATTACGCGATATTTCTCGAGGTATTTTAATATTTCTCTTGAATACCATTTTCATAAATTACACGCCTAAACCTTTGTATTACTATATCGTTTTTTTCATATGCAATTCGATAACTTATGGAAAATAATTATTAAGATCAAAGTTCATTATAAAATATTATTTCATCGTTGCAATATAAAATTAAGAACAAACGAATGATTTTATTTATATACATTATCTTTTAAAAAAAAAAAAAATAAAGAATATTCAAAAGAAAATTTACATATTTGTATTTTTGATATTCATTTAATCTTTATTAAGAGAAAGATAAATGAAAATCTCTCAATTTTCCAATATATATCCTAATTTTATCAATGCTCTTTTTAGCATCGTACGTTCCATGTTCCGCGATATTTTCTTTGTTAATAACGCGATAGAATTTAAGAATTGCTTGGATAGAATGTCTGTTGGTTGTGGTTTGCGTTCAGAAAATTTGTAGAGCATTTATAATTTATAATGGAACGAGCATAATGTAATTTCGCATTATCTCGGGAATGTACCTTGACCGGCCCACGGGTGTGGCTAGTTGTTTTAACAATAACTCCCACGCGAATCAATAGTACGATAGTTTCGGAATTTTTTTTAGTTACGAAATTTACAACTATCGATTTGACCGAGGGAAATATTTATCTCTCGAGTTCTCTAACGAATTTATCATTATTCGAGAATTTTTCTCGAGAACGTGGATGATAGCGATCCAAAGTTAAACCGTGAATCGCTGAATCATGTAGAATTAATTCGCTTTATGAAATTTCCTTTAAAAACGATGACCCATTTAAACTTTTCCGGTATTCTGGAAATTTTCAAATTATCCATTGTTAAAAGGGAATTAAAGAGTAGATATCGTATCTACTTTACAAATTGCCACGAGGAAAAGGAAAAGAGAGGAATATTGCTTCCTCGACAACTTTTTCTCTCAATAATCGTAACCAGACTCTCGGCCAGAATCTTCATTTTTAACCATTTTCGCGATGAGATTTCCAACGAGAATGAAATTTCAGAGCGATTTCTTGAATTATTTTGGAATGCAGGAAATCTGTCGGACGGGGAAGAAACGAAGAAAAGTCAAATGAATTTTTAATACAACGAGCAAAGATTGAGACATACCTTCCTCGTCCAGCAGAATGTTATCAGGCTTTATATCACGGTGCACGATATTGTGACTTTGCAAATAATCCAGAGCCAAACCGATCTCGGCGACATAAAGTATTACGCTCTCCTCCGTGAAGACGACCTCTTGTTGGATGTGGTATCTCAAGTCACCGCCGAGCAATAAGTCGGAAACCATGAAGAGGTCCTCTTCGTCTGTAAAAAGGTAAGCTATGACACAGGTAATGTTGCTACCGATAGTCTATGAAAGAAAAAAATTTTCAATTTTTCACGATAAAAGAAAATTTTAAAGTTTTATTCTATAAATCACATCTATTTATTCTATAAATTATGAAGATTTTAATAGATTGTATAAATTTAAAATTTAAAATAAAAAATTTAAAATTTAATAGATTATTAAATCCTACGTATATAGAGAATAATAAATCACTGAATAATTTTTATTTTCGCAGAATATTATTTTTGAGATTATGAAATTAATTCATAAACTTTTGATATTTTTGCTTTTTTAAATATAACTTTGTAATTGCATAATATAGAATAACAATAATAAATATTCAGATACTTCAATGTTCTATTTTTCTATTAATATGAAAAATATTCGCACACAAAATTATGCATTATGTTTTAAATTCTCAATAAAATCAAAACTTTCGAGATACTTGAAATTCCTTGTAAAATATTATACAAAGACTTTCATAACTGACTGGATCTACTTGTATCTCATCATCGTTCTTTTCATTTTTTATCTCCTTTAACCGCGATACAATTTATCAATTTTGTCGTTCAACAGTAAAGCAAGCAAGAAAAACAAATGTAAAACAAACGGAAACCAAGGAAGAAAGATCGTCGATCGAGTTACCTTGCTTAATATCTTTAGCACCCTTCTACTATGGAAAATCGATAATAACGAGAGATGGAGGGTTGGTAAGCCTCGTTCGTGGCATTCGAGAGGCAGTCACGATCAGCTTACCTTGGAAACTGAACCACAGGTTCACCAAAAAGGGGTGTTCCAGTTGTGAGAGGATTTCCACTTCGCGCGCGACGTTCTTCAACGCGCCCCTTGCCGCGCATTCACCCTTGTGGACGTACTTCATCGCGTACATATTTCCAGTACGATCCCGTTTCTGCACTATGCACACCTATTCAGAAATAATTAATTGCTTGTTACCGGATGAGTGATGAATTACGTAGCTGCCACCGGCCGATTGTTGTTCAATAACAAATAAAACCCGCTTGAGAGAGAATAGGGTGGATATTTGCTCGAGAAAAAAAATTGATGTGACGTAGGAGTAACGTAGGAAATTTTCTAGATCGAAAATTCCTACGTGTTTCCTTATTGATTGGAATAAAGATGGATAAAATTTCTGAGTGTGAAATTTGATCATCGATTGGAGTGAACAATGGTAATAGAATTATTTCCAATTAATCGTGACATATGAAAATGTAATAGAAGAATAATTATCGATGAGATATATTTAAAACGTAAAAGAAAGAAATTTTATTATTATAAATTGGTAGATGTGATAAATTTCCCAATATTTATGATTATCAGTGAATTCGATTTCGTTTCAAGGGATTCAGATAAACAAAGTTTTTCTGACATATTAATTGTTTTGCGAAAAATCATACTTCGAATTTAGATCAAGACTTTTGATAAGAATACTGTTATCTGGTATTCAAAAATCAAATTTTCAATTGAAATATCTTGGAAAAATGAATCGTATCCTTTTAAAAGATACAAGAAAACGAAGTACAAGTTAGTATACATATATAAAATTGTGAAATGTTGAATTAAATTGAATTTAAACATTTTAATTTATAAATTTTAACATAAAAGTTAAAATTTAAATTTAACTTTGATAATTTTACCTTACATGATCACTTGGTTGAATTTTATTCAATAATTTTTTTAATTTTGATTTTTAGTTTCATAATTAATTAAATATTTTTTAATTATTGGAAATATAAAAATAATGAAAAATAGAAATGAAAAATAAAAATAAATACTTTTTAAAGCTAAAGTATTAAAATAAAATAAAAAAAATAGAAATGATAGAATTGGTGATAAGTAAAACTGACTAATATTTTAATTATTAGCTTCAAGTAATAATATAAATTGAATTATTCATTGTAATCTAATACGATTTCGATAATTGATCTATTATCACAATAATAATGTTATTTCGTGCATTAGCTCGATATTATTACACGATTATTCAAAATAATGATTTCGATAACAACTGTTCTACAACCTGTTTCAAATATTAGAAAAAAAGAAAAAACAAGTAGCATACGAAACATTTCTTTTAAGTAAAAATTTTTGTCATCTACCTTTCCGAAGCTTCCTTTCCCGATCGCGCGTAGGATCTGAAAGTGATCAAAATTCACTGAAACGAGAAACAAAAGAGATAGAATTAATAATAGAAGAATGTGTTTATCACATTTTGAGGAAAATTTTCCGCGAAATTCGACAAAAACATTTCGGAAAAATGTTTAGGATACAAGTTATACAAAGCCACTTTTGTGTTATTTCACAAAAGTCCAATTAAACGAAAAATTATGCACACGCCTACCGGAACTCGCGCTGATTATCTAAACTAAGCGGAGGACCGTGATAGGAAGTTTATCGTCGTTGACGTTGGGACCATCTCCTCCTAAAATCACATTGGCGTATGTCGTTTATCATTTTCCGAATGAATCTCAGCTGGTGGCGAAATTTGGACAACTTCCAACCATTTGTTTTCACATATGCAAAGGATCACGAAATTTCGAATCGCGAGCATTTGACGCGTAAAACGCGATTAACGTGTTGCTTCTGATGGCAAAATAATTTCGTTCATTTTCCTAACATTACTAATTACATCTATAAAGGGAGACGTATTTGGATAAATTGGATCTGAAATAGTTCCACAAGTTTACCCGTTAAGAAGTAATAAGTTCGTAATAAGTTAGGGGTGAAGTTGGCGTTGATAGAACTGTCCCTTAATAGAGTTATTTTAACGTTGAACTCGAGGTTGAATCGAGTTCTTGTTTTTAAATTTCCGTTAATTAAAACATAGGAGATAAGCGTACTTCGAGAAATTTTTATTTATCTTAGGATTATCATCTATTCTAGGAAGAAATTGTCCTACATTTTATATTTGCGAAACAAACCATTAATTTTGATTTGTTGTAACGAGACATTATGAAACACAATGCAATGATTATTACGAATATTGAGCTCGTTGAAGTGGAGTTTTCCTCGACAACAATCTATATCAGCTTGTATAATATGTACGTAACAGTTGTCTTAAAGTTTTACAATTTAACGATATCGGTAGTTTCTAACTAATCTAACTTTCCCTTCGAAACTAAATTTGATAAATATCATAAATTCTACTAGTTTCGATAAATTGACAAACTGTTGTAAATTAACGAGGAGAGAACAATCGATAAACATTCTTCTTATACACATACATTTTCCCTTTCGTTTCCACCTCGACTCTTCTTGGAAGCTAATTCTTCGAAATTAACGATAAACGCGCGTTCGATAAAAAAAACGATCTCACCTTCTTCCCCAGGAGTAGGCTCGTTCCGTGACTGGTTGGCACCCATTTTTGTCCCTCAATGGATACGTGACGCGAGTGCCGGTGGCCGGTGTAACGTGTAGCCGAGAAAAGACATCCACTTGGAATTCTCATGCTTCCACCCACTCATGTCTCGGTTATCCATTCGATAGAATACTTCTTCTCCTTTTTTTTTTTTTCCTACCTTCGATTTCGCGTCTCTATCCGTTTCACCACTGCCACAACAAACTCCTCCTTGTCGTCCTTTTCTTATCCCGATCGCTTAATCTTGTTTCTTTCTCTTCATATTCCCTTCAGCCTCGTGTCTCTTTATTATTAGATATCTACCCGAAGGTCGTTTCTTCCTGTCAAGATTCCTCCGTAGCTATTAATGTCACTTTGTTTCTCTTATTCGATTTCCTCGTCTTTCACATCTACAAAGGGTTGTTTACTTTTTTCTACCGCCTCCAATTGCACTCTCCCCTCACCTCGATCGTCGCTTTCTTCGTCTTCTGTTTCTCAACTCGTTTCTTCTTCTACTTCGTTCGTTCTTTCTTCTACTTCGTCCTTCGGGCACGGAAATATATCAGTCGAAATATGTCACCAATTTCTTACGACGTTTTCAACTTTACTTTTAAAGTTTTTCCGTTACCTGGCTCTTCCCATTCGCCGTTCAATTTTCCTGACTTTAGACACTTTGAAAAACTTTCAATCCTCGAATCCTATTTCCGTCACCTTTGCAACTCTCCGTTTCGATTTCTCTGTAGACTTCTCTCTTGTTTGTCACACATATACGTGTCTTTGATTCTTCTCGTTCCTTTATCACTTTATCGCTTTTCGAAAATTCAAATTTCGAAATTTCTGATTATCGTTTCGACGAGATCTTTGAAAAAGTCGCCGATGACTTCGAATGATCGATCGATCTAGACGCCTGTCCCGTTCATTATTGCCGTCTCGATTCATGAATTAATTAATATCGGGTTTACGCTAATTCGCGGAACAACAACCGGCCGGAAATGTGATGGTTGTTTGGTGGCGACGGTCGATGGCTTTGGTCTGCAACCAAGCAGAAATTTATCGGTTAGAAAGATTTCATGGAAGCCGGTTAATTGGCCAATTAATCGTCAATTTGCGGGTTCATGGGCTGGAAATCGAGATTTCATTGATTTTTACCGCCAAGATGTAGGCGTTCCCTATGAAACCATACAAAATGGAAATCGTGCGAATTATCTTTCGTAGAAATTTCTTTCGCAATTTCAAAGCAATTTTCCACGATTCAAAAATAAAATACTCGTTAGCTGAAAGCTGGAAAAAAAAGAAAAACAGAAAGAAAGTACAATGGTCGTTTGGTAACAGAGGTTGAAAATTTTTAGAATTCAATTTAATTGTTTGGGATCGAAAATGAAAAAAAAAAGCAACGAAAGTTGGAAAGAAAGCTTCTGCAAATAAAGGATGAGAAATCTTACAATTGCAAAAAAAAAATTCTACGAACAATAGGGATCTTTGCATCTTGTGATTGGAACATGCAACTTTTAATAAAAATTCTATTAATTAGCGTTGATTTTATCGCAGCATATTGTCCCATGCGTTTTAAGAATGTTAATTCCTTTTATAAAAGTTCCGCTTTTATAAAAAGGAAAGAAATTTCAGTGAATATGCTTGGATGAATTTGAAAAAGAAGCTCGAAAGATTTTTCAGAATTTCACAGTAAATAGAGGCATCGTTAAACATGATTATTCGATTCAACCGGAAAGAGATGAAAGGGCGAATAAATATAATTTGCATACTCGCTTAATTCTCGTTTGCCAAAGTGCTACTTCCCCTCTTTCTTTTTCTCTTCTGGAATTAAAGCAACGGATTAACAGAATTTTCATATTTCATATATTTCAAAGGGCTTTAAGAGCATATAGTAAAAAACCATTCTTTCTAATTCTTTTTAATATTTTTCGTTTGTTTCATTTCGGTTTAAAAGATAATTTTCGATATCAAGAATCATCAAACATATCTTTTTTTTCCCATACGTGATCGAAATTAATTCTTCTTCGACCCTAGAAAAAATACGAAATGAAATTTTTCTGACATCGAATTAAATTTTGAATTATGTTCTTAACGATTGTTTCTTCGAGAAAATAGTATGAACATTTTCAAATCGATTGAAATTTTGATAATTAATCAATTTTAATCTTTTTTTATTTTATATTCATCAATTTTATAATTCTATTTTTATACTATTATAAAATTCAATTTTAATACGATAAATATAATGCTAATAATACGAAAAATAGAAGATTTACAAATCAAATATGACTCGATAAAAGCACAGATTACAATCGCAGTTTTCCACCGTTATGATAGATCAAGTCGATGCAATTTCTTTCGTCCATCCGTTCAAGAACGATATTTGTGCTCGTTTTATTCCATTATTCGCGTTTATGGTTTCATCAATAAAGATTTATTGATCTCTGATATATTACGAAACTCTTTAATATCGACATGCACGTGTAACTTATTATTTTTCTTCTCTTCCTTCATCTCTTTCTTCACAGCGAAATGTATTTTGTGAGATCACAATAAACCGGGAATCGATGGAGCGGACAATATCAACCGTGTTATGATTTCTTATCACGAATTTTATTTTAGATATACGTTGTGTTTCGTAGATCTTGTCTGTGAATGATATTAAGGGAATCTTTTCATTCGATAAAATATCTCGTGGATGAGATCCACGTAATATCTGAGAATGTATAAGAATAGGGAAGAGATGTGGAATATATTCGAAGGTGAAAATAAAATATGTTAGTTCGATATATTTGATGTAATTTATCGTCGATCTAAAGCATCTCACAGTCATATGAGTATACGTTGCTTGATTAATTCATAAAACTTGTGCCCTTTAATCGATTTTTATTTCTAATGCAAAATCATGTATGTTGAGATGAAATGTCAAATATCAATAATTTTCAAGATATATACATATATATATATTTTAATCACAATGTTCATATTAAAATTAGATTCGCTTAATATTGAGCTAGAACAAATACAAGAAACGATATTGTATCATAATTTCATCGTTTTCTTTAAAATTATTATTATTATCGAATAATTAAAAACTTACTATCAAAATTAATCTAGAAAACACGAGGATAGATTTAATAACTAAGGAAGAATTGGACAGTATCGTTAAACTGTTCGTATTTTTTAAATTCTCGAAGAAAAAACCAATTACAACTGAATAGTTAAAGGATGTCAATCAAGAAATTCAATGACAAGAAACACATGAAAATATCGAGAGAGCACGAGTATTTTCAAAGTAAATGGAAAAAAATTAATGCGCAAAAAGTGAAACGATCGGTAACGAATTTTTACCACAATTCGTTTTTATAAATTTCAACACGTTTATTGGACGATTCAAAAGGCCTTTGGATAGAATCAGAGAAGAAAAAAAATCCTTTTAAAAACGTTTTCTTTTTAAAGCTTACGAATCCTTTCCCTTGTTTTGTTTCTTTTTTTCATTTTCAATCTATTCATCGAATTCAACATTCTCGCGGACCAAAAACAGGCCTTTCATTGGAAACGGAAACAAATACGGGCAATCGGAGGAAGTGCATATCGTAAACGGAGCGGACGAGTCGCGCGGCGCCGGAAGTGGAAGTCGGCACGGCGGATTGTTTGCGCGGCTAACGAACGCGACATTAGTCGTGCTAATCCCACCGGTTATACATTGTGCCCGGTGCATACCGTTTGAAAAGCGACCTCAATGTAAAAAAAGAAACGAGGAAAAAAAGAGAGAAAAAAAGAGAGGCGCGTTTGACCCCGTTTTTAAGTCACTTTTCAAGTAAGGCCGGAAACCCAGCGAAACCAATTTCATCTCGTCAAATGCTGTATTCGTAATTTCGAGTTTTTCTTTTTTTCTCTAAATATAGACACATTAAGTAGAATGAAACGAACGTAACCCGGAAACACGAATAACTAAAAGGTACGATGGTTACGTTTCATTTTCTATTCCGTGTCTACCGTTCTAAGTAAGTAACTGTACTTCCGGTTTCGACTTCATTGTTAGAAATTGTTAGAACACATTGTTTCGTTCATATTATTTATTGCAGAGAATAATATGAGAAAAAGTTTAAAAATTTTAAATAATTAAACAAGCATTTCGACTTAATATTAATTAATACGATGTTTTTACAACGATTTAAAATATTCAAACATGTTTCTTTTAAAATAGACTGTACTTTGTTTCAAATCATTATTGCAATAAATAATCAATGAACATATATTTTGTACTCGTCTATTCGTTTAATTTCCAATTTCAATTATTGGCAAATAATACTTTTCTTCTCAATCAGGTTACAATATTGTTACAACTTTGTTCGCAGTGGTCCATTATTTTCGATCATTATCCTTTTAATTTTCGAATCGTGTTTTATTCGTTCGAAATCGTTGTTGTTGTAATACACAACATTCCGTTAGTATACTGATTAATCGTTTATTTATATTCGAAACAATATAAATTGTTCTAGAATATAATTCCTTTTCATTGTAAATGTGAAATATAAAACACGTATAGATCTATCGAAATGGAACTTTTTTTTTAACGTGTATTATTTCAGACAAGCGACATTTTTTTGACAAAATCTCACGCATCGAAAATATTATCGATGCAAAAAAAAAAAAAAAAAAAAAAAAAAA
>NW_006263952.1:362532-369909 GCF_000469605.1 Apis dorsata
TTTTTTTCCTCTCTTTTCTTTTTTTTTTCAATATAGTTGGTCATTTTTACGTATCCCTTTTATGTGAAATTCGAATATATTGTATTTCTTTTTCTACATTATTAAAACAATATCGGTTATTTATATTTCATTCATGCCGATATAAAAATCTGATTCATATAATATCCTTTCTTTTTCCTTATTCCACTTTTTCATTTTATGGGAAAAAAAAGAGAGATTCTTTAACGCCATTGAACGGATAATTCAATATTTTCCAGAAATCAAGTATTTTTCATTTAATTCAATTTGATTAACTTTGTTTCATTGATAATATTCTTCCCTTTTACGTCCATTTTGATATATTTATCAAGGTAGATATATAAACTCCTGTATAATATTTCATGAAAATCATCGAGAGAACAAAATTCATAATAATGAAAATGTAACAAGAATGCACCACGTAATTACTTCCCTATATATAGTAATATTATGCAAATATCCACGGAACGATGCAGCAACATCGATCGATCACGTTCAACGTAGAGAATTGATTTCGCGTGGATCGATCACGGTTTCTTAATGATTCATTGCTGAGCGAATTGTTGTTCAACGAAGATGGCATTAAAACGATGGAAAATATAGAAATAATTTTCCACAAATATTACGTGGTCTTAATCATAGCGATAAAAATTCGAGATTCGAGTAGAAAATCACATATGAATGATATCTATCACTTCATCTCGAGTTACATCGAAATAGAAACAATGTATATCTACATATAAAAAATCAGATAAATTCTTTTGGAATTCTTTTGGATAAAAAACAAATTCTTTCTAGAATTCCATCGATATAGTACGCGTATGGATACTATAAAGCAAATAAAATTCCATTGTTAATTCTGTGAAACGTTAATTCAAATTTCGATTACCGGTTCGATGCGTGTTCATAATTGATATTAAATTTGTAATCGTTTTTAGTCGAACCGTTCGTCAATCGTGATTTCTAGCTTCTGCACGATTTTCGAATATATCTCATATTCGTTGCACGTACACTCTTGAAACAATTTCAATCATTCTGTCACGTTAATCGTATTATTTAAATCTCACTAAAAAAAAAATAAAAAAATAAAAAAATATTCACTCACTGATTCGTGTATTAATTTCCTAATCATTAAAACCGTTTCATCTACACTCATCCTTCCATCATTTTCACCGTACCAAAGAAACATCCGTGACGATCGCCGAAGCAATTGAAACGGGTATCAAAAGCGCAATGTCAACAGTGTCGCGCACAAGGAGACTCTACTCTTCAACTCTAATTCTTCGTCGCACCGTGAAAATTCCCGCGATAATGATTGTGCGATATTTGTCGTCGAGCGGTGCGCGCGCGATGGCTCATCGTAATGGATGAAAATCGATCGACGGACGAGAGTGAGAGGATCGAGGCACGATCGGTAGCGGAAACCGCGCGCGGAATAAATCGCGGAAGTCGATTTGGTGGCGGTCGCCGTCGCGGTCGCCGCACGAGTGTCGATGTTCCTGGATGGTTCAACGGAACGACGCTCGTGTACGCGAGTGTGGTAACGGCGTCTGCGCCGAGACGTCGCGTCGCCTCCGTGGTTGCGTTTCAAGCGTGCCGTGCGTGTTTCGGCGCCGCGGCGCGTCCTCGAGCGCGTTTATTCCGGATGGAATCGTAGAATCGTGGACGAAGAGATTGTGATACAATTGATCGATGTTGGAATTTGTTGAGTGCACGTACGAGACGATAAAAGGATGACTCGAGGAGATCGTTCGAGAGGGTTTCTTTTGACTTATTGTGAGAAATAACGAGGGGTATTGAAAGAGTGGATTGGTTTTTCTTTTTTTTCGTAGAGTGTAAGATAGCTTCTTCTCCTTGGCTAATAGCGTGTAAGGTTGGTTCTTAATCCGCGAAAGGGAGAGGAAATTTTTATTGGAACAAGAAAATTTTTATCGTAAGATGGAATAATGAAAAGGGATCTTTGTTAACGATTTCTTCGTGGATGGTATTTTCTCGTCACTTCTGCATTTTTTTAAATGAGTCTATATGTTTTTTTTTCACGACGTGATGGATGAACCGGAGGATCCATCGGTGTGAGCTCGAAGGATATTAATAGCCGGAGAAAGATCGGAATTCGTGTTTCGTTATTTTACACGAGAATTCTTCGGTTGTTTTTTTTTAGTTACAATCGATGGAGGAAGTGTCGTGGATTATTGAATTAAAACGACACTGATTGTTTCGATTTAGATGTAACTTTCTACGTTTATTGATAAAGATGAAGTTTAGATATAGACATTATCAGTCATGTATACTTTATTACAATAAGTATACTTTAATCTAACAATTAATCTTTTATATTTTCGTACGTAGAAAGTATTGTTGTTTTATCGTTTATTTATCTTGAAAACATAACATCTTATGTTATTTCTCTTATTACTAAAATTTCATTTTTATAATGCCATTATACGGTTTTTTTCAATTTACGAAATTCCTCTCCTTGTGCTCTGATGTTACTTTTCATTCTAGAAATTCTCTAATCTTCTCAAACCTTCCGTGAAATAGGCTTGATATGTTCTCTTTACAAATTAGTTAAAAATTCCTTGATGATGGAATTTTAATACTCTTTTGAATATTGAAATTTATCAAACCATGAATTAAATTTATTCACATATAGGGACAGCGAAGACCCTATTCGAGGTAATATTATTTTTCACCATTGATCCCTGAATGAACAATGTTCAATCATCAAGAATGATTTTGGAGGAAGTAATCGCCAATTCATTGACCCATCTTTGTTAATTATAAACATTGGAAGCCTTCATTCATTATAGCAGATAATCGATTAAACAGTAATTGATAATGTTGATCAATTTCTAACACTTTGATGCTGAAAGAAATATTTTTTTGTAAGAATGAATTAAAATCTTCTAAAAAATGAAAAAATGTGAAATAATTATTGCAGATATTGCATTTTTTCCCTTTTTTTAAATGTTAAGAAAATAATCAATAAATTAATAAATATAATATAAATTTATATATTCAATTAAAATATTTATTAAAGATAAAAGTTACTAAAGGATTAAATAAAATTGAAAATAAAAAATGTATGATAGAAAGTAAAATTTACATCGTACATCTTAAGATTCTTATAAATCGGAATTATAGGATACTTGAAATATATGGATACCAAGATATGGATCGTAGTAAATTCCGGATTGGACAATTTCTTGAAGAAGGAATGCTCTCATCGAACTCTCTATTCTTTCTTCGATCCCATCTGCATACTCGAAATCGGATCGAGGACGGAATTCGAACAATAGAAAGACTACTCATCCGATTCGGTTTTTATCCGGGTACTCCATTTCAAACGTCGAGAACAATTATTCGTCGCTTTTATCCCAATGTCATAAGTGATCAAAATGAATCTCTCTCTCGTTTTTCAGTCTTCATATATCCCATTTCATTTTGTCACCGCTGTATGTTCGAGGTTTACCAATTTTGATATAGAAAAGAAAAAAAACTAGACGTTATTAAATTATTATTAAACGATAAAAATAAATTTTTCGATTCGAGGATTTTATACGAATCGAATTTTCGTGATTCAAACATAACTCTCAATTTTTTTTTTTTTCGTACGTAGGATTTAGAATCCTACGCATCATTTATTATCGTTCAAATTATATTTTCTTCGAAGATAGAACGAAATAATACTCAAGAAAATTCAGAACAATATTTCTTTCACGATAGAATAAAATAATATTCCAAAGAAATTCAATGAAACCAGACCCATATTTCATCATCCTTCTTGTGTGCGCTAAAACAAATCGTTAAGACATTAGTGAAATGCAATATAACGAGAATCTCGTTACCAGAGATAAAAATCGTATTTCTTCCCTTTTGGGATTCGTTCTCGCGTTTCGATTTCTCGCGGGACGTTGAAACGTTGGTGAAAACGTAGTAAAGATGACGTCACAATGGCGTTAAGGGCAACGAAGCACACAGTTTCGAAAACATGAAAGACTTCAGGAACAATGGTGGTCTTGGTTCTCGATTGTGGTTTGCTGTCGTTCTGCTTTCATCGAAATAACGAAGCTGGTCAAACGTATCGAAGCGAAGGTTGACGACAAAGTTTCCCATCGTCATCGCAGCTGCTGTCTCCGTTTTCCTTTTACGTGGCTCACACGCGGCAGACGATTCTCTTCGATCAATAGTAATTCGCATTTTTCACACACCTACGCGATCTGTATCACACACATACACATATATATTCGAACTATATGATTCCTTTGACGTTTGTTTCCTCCTTTCACTTGGATTGCTCGTTGTTTTTGCGTCGAAGGGCGTGCGACTTTTCCTCTTCGACGAACATACATCACTTCATCCCCTTTTGGTTATGGCTCGATGAACATTTCGAACATTGCCTTCGCGAATTGATTAATCTGTTATGATTTATTCGGATCGAATATTTGTTTTTCTATTTCCCATGTAAATTTATTTTTTGATACATATTCGATTTTAGGGATTTGAAGATTTAATGCACGTGTTGTGTTTTAATCTGTCGTACAAAATCATTTTTATATCATATTCTATGTACATGCATGTTTTATTACGTGTGAATTAATATTTATAATGATACGCTAAAAATTTAAAACAAGACAAAATTTAAAATTCGAATCTAGAATTTATATTAAATGTTAATTATCGCGATTTATTTATTAATCGATATATTATTATAAAAATATTTCCTTCAAATTTTCCTCTGGTTTTTAATTCATATATTAATATCTACGTTTTATAACAAATATACGAAACAAAATTACGTTCACTGAGATCCGAGTTGTAATACAGTAAACAGTATACATGTTACGGAGAATATAGAGGGGTAGTACATCTTTATTTAATATTCTGTTGCACACGTTTATTTGATAAACTGAACGTACCATGTAGGTTTGAGGTTTCATCAGAGACACGTTCTTTTGTTAGGGGTTCCAGGTGTTCCATGTATTACTTAGAAGCCTCGTTCCCCGTATTGGTTAATGACTGTTGAATAAACAATAGCTTTCGGTAGACCAGTGTAAATTGAACGAACCAGGTAAGTGCTGATTCTAAGAATTTCATCATTTAATCGAAACATTCTTTAATCTTATCAATATTAATTTCATAATAAATTTAAATAATTTCCTTTCTTTTCTCGAACAAGCTTTCGTAGAATCTATTTTTCATTTAACTTCGAGTTAAATAAAGTTAGCATAAAATTTTTAAAAAGAAATTTAATAATTTTTGAAACATCGTACGAAAAGATCGTAATACACTGCAAGAATCCGAAAGAGGTTTCTATTTTCAAGAGAAGTCTGCGGCCGAGAAATTATTTACGGCTCCTATTTATTTTTGCAGTTTCGCCTCAAGTGGAGCTGGATGAAGGTAGTCTCCTCTCTTTTCTCCCGTTCAATCAACCGGGATGGCCAATTTAGTCTCCGATTCGTGAGAAATGGGCTTCATCGAAATAATGTTTGGAAGACGTTTCGATAAAAATGGCTACGAGTCGGAATATATAGATATTCGCGTGATGGATATCCTTTTGTCAATGAGATATAAAGATTTCGATATTTCAATCATATGTAAGGGAAAAAGATGTTATTTTTAGAAATTTTTAAATTGAGAAATATCGTTCGAAGATTTTTACGACTATAGAGCCATTATATATTACATTTCTTCGTTGTTAAACTAGCAACACGTGGACTTATTCTCAAAGAATATTTCTAAAGTGTATTTATTTATTAAAAAAGTAGAAAAAAAATTAGAAATATTTTTTGACTAAATAGTAAATGTATAAAATGTATTTAAAGGATATAATATACATTAAATAACACGCTTTTAAAAGAATTTTATTTTTCTATCGGCTGAAAATCGTCTCTTTCAAAGGGATTGCAATAAGAAACTAAATTTTACTTTAAAAAAAAAAACTTTAAAAGCTGAACCTCAAACCCTTCCCTCTGAAACTTTATATCCCTCAATTAACAATATTCGTCTCGTATTCTACGCACAACGACAGTAAAAAAAAAAAAGTACAATTATGAAAAAGTTCTCTAACCGAAACTTCTCATCATTTTACTAAAATTCATCGAGATCTTTCATATCCCAAAGTTAAATTCTTTCAAAGATAAATTTAATCCCCGAATCGATCTTGTAAAGAGATCCTCGCTGGAATTAATCTCTATTTCTATTCGAAACACGTAACGATCGTCTATCCCTAAGCCACGAGACACGTTCCTATCGAATCAATCAAGAAACCGAGCGACCGTTTCACGTAGGGATTGCGGCCTACGAGCAGAGAACACAAAGGCGGACACGAGTCGTTGCAGGATCGATAACGCCTTTACAACGCTACCGGACGTATATACGTGAACGAGGCGTAAAGAGCACGATGACCAACAACGGCGTAGAACCGTGTCCCTTCGTAAGTTAAGCCGAAGTCCGCTACCCTACGTATAACGGAGGGGAGGGAACCAAGAGAGAAAGTAACTCGAGGTAGTCTCGTGTGTCTAGTAGTTTACCCACGGCACAAACTATAGGTGAAATGGTGGATAGATGTATTGAGAACCACTGGATTTTACCTGGCCGCTAATAGGAGAGCGGAGAGCACGGAATGTCCTCGTAAAAGCGAGGGAGAGGGACAGCGAGATTGAAGGGGATAGACGAGGAGAGGACACGGATGGCGGGCTGGTGTTTAAAGAAGGACACTCGATATAGGAGGCATTGTACCCGGTTACCGTCAGCCGTTCCAGGTGCTGGAGGGCAGTCGGCTCTCGCCACGGGACGGGCATATACGCTTGCATTTCCTTCTCCGTGCCAACGAGGGGAGAGAAAAAAAAAAAAGATCATCGCGCTTGGTTCGTTGAGCGCCGCGTGTTTCTCAAAGACAAGAACGCGAGAAAAAAACATAAGAGAAGCGACGCGCGACTTCTGGCGTGCTTCCCTAGTCAGCCAACGCAACGGACCGATCGTAGCTAACGTGCTCATCGTCGTCGTCGTCGTCGTCGTCGTCGTCATCGTCGTAGTCGTGGTCGTCGCGAACGCCGTCGTGTGTCTGCACCGGGACGCACCAGCCGGCGAAACGCGTGCGAGTGGGAGAGAATCGTAAGTGGGAGAGAGAGAGTGTGTGTATGCGTATGAGAGAGAGAGAAAGCGAGTCCGAGTATAAGGCAAAAGGGGGGAAAGAGCGGAAGAGTGAAAGAGAGAGAAAGAAAGAAAGAAAAAGAAAGGAAAAGAAGGAGGGAAGAAACGTCGACAGGGACGGCTGTGGATCGTGTGCCGGTCTGCAGTGCGACATTCGACGACACACACACTCGCCGCTTCCCGTCCTTCCATCGCAGCACGCCG
>NW_006263952.1:369949-381273 GCF_000469605.1 Apis dorsata
GTTCTAATCAACTTTCGCGTATACGCACGCTCCTCCGTCCAGAAAATCTATTTACCGGATCTCCGTGCTCTCCTCCACGCTTTCGAACGTCGTTCTCTTCGTTTCCGCGACTCCTTCGACCTCGACGCCTCCGAGCCGCCACTCGATCGACGCCGGACGTTCGTCGATACGGTTGCCGATCGTTCACGCTCGCGCGGCTAGTCTCTCTTTTCTAGTTCCGTGGAAGGAGGATCGAGGGGAACGTTCGTAAGGGCCGGTTTCTAGCGACGCGACTTCGACTCTGATCGAAACAATAAGCAGCAGACGTGTCGTCAGTTTTCTTCGCAAACCCTACGCGAATTCGGTTGGTGAACAAGTGAAACGACGCGTTCGAAACGTCAACAAAGGAATCTCACGGTTTTGTGAATCGGCTTGCGAAAGAAAGGAAAGAAAGAGAAGCCGACCAACGTTTTTTGCTCGCGCCCGGTAGAGAGAGTATCCAGCTGATTATAAACACAAAGAGTTTCCACGCACAAACGAATAGGCAGACACGCTCGTTCCATTTTTTAACGCTGTTTTTATCGTCGATCGTTAAAAGAAACGAGCTGTATACAAAGGAAAATACAGTTGGATTGCAGCGTGAAGACGTCGGCAGAGAGGATGTGCAGGAGGTCGGCCTGGTGAAGCTGCCTGGTCGATGTCTTCCAGGCGACGGTCGCGTCACGGACGGGATGCGAGACGAGCCACGTGAATGTTGTACGCCGTTGAACCTTCCTATTCGCCTGCCGAATTATTCTGGACCGGCATGGAGCCCGTGAAAGCCAAGTACGTATTTTAACACAAACGCTCGAGGGAATTTCTGGGAGTTCGAGAAATTTGTTCGCCTCCTGTCTCTGCGTCATTCCGCTTTTGATCTACTTTGTTCCCGCTCGATATATCACATTGTATCTGCGCTTCGATGTCGACGTTCAAATTCCCGGACAAACTTGCGTGAAGATCGTTGTTTTCGACTTTGCATATACGCTCGCTACAGGGATTCGAAGCGAAGAGTAGTATTGTAGAAAGCCGCGTTTTCACTGACATGGATACGAACTCTGCGGAGTTTTGTTTTGTTTACTACCTGCTGACTTTTCCTAAGTGAACGAATTCAATCCTCTGTTATGCTTCGTGATTTGAAAGTTATGTGTATTTGCATACCTTTGTCCCATCATGATTTATATATATATATTTATAAATGATCTCTTTCTAACGATGATTAATTCCTACGTATCAACGAAATTCAAGAAATGGCGCCAAATCTTTTTCTTCCTCGTGATCTTGATCTTTCACGAATTTCGTTTCGTTTCATGTAAGAAGTGTCACTGGATGATTTTCTAATTTGTTTTTGTCGTTGTAGATACAATTTGTTTTGAAATACGTTGAAATAGAGATTAGTTTATAAATAAACGAGGAAACTTATAAGAAATTTGCTTTTTTTCTTCAATGATAAAATTTCTAAATGTGTCTGGCGACACGTGTCTTGTCTTCGTGCACGATTGATTGAAATTGGGGAATTCGGCCAGAATTCCATTTTACCGTTTGCCGCGAGATGTGATATGAAAGAGTCAATCAGGAACAAACTGTGCAAACAAAAAAAGAAAATGGGGAAAATAATGATCGTTATTTGGTATCCTGATGAATTGTTTCGATATTGAATAAAACCTGTTTCACGTCTGAACGAATTGTTTCTTTTTTTTTAGATCGAAAAATAAATTTTTTCTAGATTTTCTTTAAGAGATATCTGAACAGAATTTTTACTATCGGATCGATTTTGCATTTGTTTTTATATATATACGTTATCACGACGTGACTCGAAACAAAGTAAAAATTTCCGATACTGGATTTATCTTTTCATTTTTTTTTTATCTCTTCATCGTTCAGTCACTTGAGAAGATCACGCCATGATGAAGATAAAATAGACTATGTGTAAAACAATTTAAACTTGTTGTTGGTTGGAAAATATTTACAGATATCGCAAAATTGCATAATTGAAAGGTACCGTTTACAATTAAGTCGAGTATCAATTGGGCATGAATTTTAATAAAATTGTAAGCGGAACATTGCGGTATATGCATTTTGCGGTATCAGAATGTTATTTGTGATCAAATTTCACGCTTGTAACAACAATTGAACACATATATACATTTGTTAGAGTGAATTGTTTTTAATAAATTTACCAACCTTTTCGCGTATACTCGGATACCTGTAGATATTTAATTAAGGAAGAAAACAATAATATATTGTTCTAATAAAAAGCATCTTTCCGATGAAGACCATCTTTCATTATTGAACTTCTATAGAATTGTTTTATTTCAATTCGTCATTTTCCAACCGATATTATGCTTCCAAAGAATATCTTCATTTTTTTTTTTTCACGACACGATTATCATGGCAAAGCAGGTTCAGTTTCATAAACATTGGATCAACTACAATCAACGACAATGGAGGTCACTAACGATATTCAAACAGACTCGATTCCACGTACTTACATACTTTACCAATCCTGAGCTCGGGTAACAATCGCATCGTTGAAAACTAGGCATAAAGCTTCCGTTGAAAAAAACACTTTCAATGCGATTTGTTATTTCGTGGCTCGTTTCCCCTTTTTGGATATATTGTTGCACAAATTCTTTGTCATAGTCCTAAATCCTTGAACCTTCTTCTCGGTAAGTTAAATTTTTGCGTCGTGAAAACAATTGAACGATTGAAAACAAGATCGAGAAGTGGAGTAAAGACGAAGAAGATCTTTTAAATTGAAATTGGTGGAAATTGAAGCCAGGCATTTGAGTATCGCCAACAATTGGGTCGGTCAATTTAAGAGGCGTTTAACGTACAAAATTGTTCTCTTTCATCTTGGCTACCTTATGGAAATTAGACTGAGACGAAGTACGAATGAAGTTTCTTATTGAGCTAGAATTTATGTCAAACTTCTCGTGGAATATCTTGTTTGTATGAATATTTTCACGTAGATGGACTAGTTAAAAATTCGTTGTAAATTCCGCTTAAAAAATGCTTAGCTACTCGTGTTTCGTGTCTTACTTTGCAATTGTTTAAATGTGAAATATCTAGTTGTTTCACGTGGTATATTGCTCTTCATATATTCAAGAGTTTCATCGTTTTATGCTGTTATTTAATGTAACGAATTTAAAAATTCATTTCCTGTTTTTCTCGAATAATACTGCTTACCATGACTTTCAAGTTCATTCAAAGAATAGAAAACATTTGAAGCTATTTACATTTTACTATTCCTCATTAGTTTCTTTTATTTTGCAGCACGATGTAACATTGTTTCCGCGTGTAACATTCTTTCACGTAACGAGGTTTGCTTCAAGAAACCGTCGTTCCCTTGCAAATGTTTCCACTTGTTCTTGGAAAATGACGAAAAAAAAAAAAAAAGAGGAAAGAGAAAAGAGAAAAGAAAAAGAAAATATATAGAATACGAAAAGAGTCTGAAAAGAGTCTGAAAGGAGTAAACGAGCTGTGTAATGTATTATATATGAAAAAATGTAACGGGTAAAGAAATAGCACGAAGGGAATGAAAAATATTTTAATAACCAAGCGTACTGTTGCTTTCCTTTCTTTCTGTTTCTCGTTCCCGATTGTCCTCGTCGTAAATCAAATTGCCCCTATAAATCCACGCCTGGTGCACGCTAAGTCGGCCATCTTTTCTACAGAACGTGTGTCAATTGATTACCATTTTCTTGTTATTACAACGAAATTACAATGGATCCATCGCGCGATACATCAAAGTCATAACGATGTTATACCGCGATATCACCTGGATCGATCGGGAACGGGGCCAGCCGTTGTATCAGGACTGAGATACTAGAGTTGCATCAGCTACTCAGATGCAGTTGCATTATGGTATCGTGTGAAAGTTTAGCTATTCACCGCGCGAGCGTAATGGATGACATCATAAACCGGATCGCTACGAAATCTCGATCGAAAAACTGATTTCACTTCCGTGAAATATTTTCTATCCAGGATTATTCCTTTCTGTTCCTCGGCCATATTGGTCATGGGACTACAAGTCGCTTAAACAGCGCATCGATTATGGTTCGCATTATGCGGCGGAACAATTCGTATTGTACTTACGACTGTGTGTGTTGACTGGATACGTCTTGCAGCGATATCGGGGTTGGAGGCTTCGTTATAATAACCATTCGAAGCACGATGCATCGCGTGAAATGCCAAGCAGCGACGTTCATCGCTATGTATACGGAATGGATAAAGGGCGAGGTACAGGAAGTATACATGAAATGTAGATATATTCCACTTAAAGGGTGAATTTTCTTTGAATTTACTTTACGGGTGAATAGAATTTTAATAAACTTTAGTTTCGTTGAATTTTTTCTTATCGTAAGTATCAACATTATATTTTATCATATTTTGTTACGTTATATCATTTAATAAGATATATAATGGTTAATTCTTCAAGAATTAATTGATTTTTTCTGCAAGATCAATCTTTGTCTTCTCTCGCGATCGAGCTTCTTTTCAAATTGCAACAGCGCTACGAAATATGTATGCAGAGGTAAATTCTCTGATAAATTTAAACGTGGTGTTTAAATCAAACTGCAAGGAAACCTTGCGCACGCAACGATCGTATCACGATGCGGACTAACGTAGAGGAAAATCGAATCATTGCAGCTGGTTCCTCTAAATACTTAACCCAAGATCAATAGTTCGTATCGAGAAAGTTCATTAAAAGGTTCCCTCTCCTTTTCACCCTCTTTATCAGTATCCTTTTTTTCTTCCTGTATTTCTATTTTCTATATTTCTATATTTTACAACTTTATGATTATTTTAATATAATAATTATTTGTTCAAGTTTGAAAGACTTCATAAAAAATATAGAAAAGGATAAAGTAAATAGTATCGTAAATGGCGGTAGACTTGCTTGATTTATTCCCTTATCAAATGGCACTTTAAAAGGTCAACTTCTTAAAAAATCAATATCACAATTGTTCCACGATAAATTTATATAGAATTCGAAGAAAAAATAGATACTATAAAAATAGATATTATCATTCATCAATAGTCTACATTGTTATTGAATTATCACGGATCATTCGACATATCGAGATATCTTTTTCGTTTCATTCGCTTCCTTCGACATAAACATACCTTCTTTTAATTAGAAATAAAATTCAGCAATGTATGTGAAATCAGTTATTTTTAAATGGTCTTTAAAATTTCTTCCCGCGTGGTATAATAACGAATGTTTAATGGGAGACGGTTTTATGATTGCAGAATGGCCCCCACCGGGATGCCCCCAGTCACCGGGGTCTTACAGCCACCCGCGGGCTCGACGCTGTCAGGGACCACAATGGCGAATTATAAGAAAAGCTGGTGGAGAAGAGTGGCCCCCTGCTTGGCGTTCCTTGCCGCGTTTTCCACTGCCATGGCCTTGCTCCTCGTCTGGAGCGAGGCTGCGGCCTTGAGGTAAATTTTTTTTCGCCGTAAAATCGCTCTATTAAAATCCTTATTTATCTTCTATAAATATCTTTGTTTTATTCGTCATTACACATCCAACGAATATTAAAGATCAAGATCCATCCATCCTCAAAATTTAGTTCTCGATTTTCTTTTATCGAGGTAAAATTTTATGCTTTATAAATTCATATTCAAGATGTGGTTCAAGTTTCTTTTATATCCTTCGATTTTTTTATCCCCTATTTTATACGGATATGTGCAATCAAACGCGCTACGTAACAATTTTACAGCATCGTAAAATAAAAGACTTGGAAGAAGCCCCTAAAGCTGTCGTTGTATCCATCTATATATCTATGCACTTTTTATTTTTCTTTTCTCTCCATTATCCCTTCCATTAATTTAGCAGAGAACGTGCACAATATCGCGAGGGATTAAATAATTAAACGGATCTCGTCGCTTTTTATTACCCTTTCTTCTCCTTTTATCATCCGTTCAACGTTCGCTCACGGCTTTGAAAATTATGACAATCGACGCGTTAATTTACGGCAATCAGGAGAAAAAAAAATGGACGACAAATTGCGAACGATATCGCCGATTTCAATTGATTATGCGCAGCTCAATCATTTCACTATTTTTACGTATAATTGTTTAGATTTTCGAGCTCGTTTCTGATCTTATCGAGTTAAATATTTGATCGCAGTTAGCCGGGATCCGTGGTAAAATATGGATAATCCGCTCAATTGATAAGAATTGTGTGAATTGTTATTAACGTTGATTGATGAGATATTTGGATAATTTGAATCCTGTTTGCATTTTTTACGACGTGATTTATCTTGCAGGCAATAAAAAAAAAAATACTGAATGTAGATTTTACATTGTAAGAAATATTTATCACTTAAATGATAAAATAGTCTAAATACAAAAGTATGCAAATATATTTGATACATCTGGAATAATTAATAACACTTGAGATATGTCAAATAACTGTCCTCTTATCTTTCGAGATCCACAAAGATCGTTCCATTTAGCCTTAGCCACATTGAAGAAATGCGATTGTTAAACGAAGTTAATTATTAGGTCACTCGACGATTATCCTTTCCCTCGGTCGCTCGTGACAAAGGCTGTTCAATAAAGCTCTGTCAAAGAAAGAGCGTTTACGAGCTTCTAACGAAATCATTATTAATGTCGAAACTCGATTAATTCATTTATTGAAATGTCAATCTCAAATATGCGTAAATTATAAAGTTATACTTTCTCAGCAATCTCAAAAAGTTCTTTCTTGAAATTATCGATGCATCTTCCACAAATTTATTGTTTAATTATTTAACGATAAAATGTAATTCAAATTTGTCTCGTAAAATCTTAAATTTCGGATCAAACTTTATTTAGCGATGCATCACATTAATTACCATAATAATAATACGTATGCAGACATTTGAATTTTCGAATATCCGTTTCATTTACTATGCACGATAAATTGATACAGATACAGAGAGATTCAGAGAGGTATTCGAATATCCATCAACGACCATTTTATCTTCTGTACGGTTTAAACGAGATACAGCTCACTACCATGCATGTTGGATTTAATGAAGAATCTAGGCTATTGGTGTACATAAAATCGAACGTTTCATTGCAGGAGGCAGGCGTTCGACGCCAATATGACCAGAGATTACGTGTTGAACAGCGTCTCGATGGACAATCCGGAATTGGTCGCGTATATCAGAGAGGTTCAATTGAAACCCACCACGCAACAGGACCCGTCCAACGCCACTCAAACAACGGAGGAGAGGTACGTGGCGGGTCTGACCGAGGGAAAACGCGAGGGTGTGTACGTGGAGTACATAAGCAGGGTAAGAAGAGACTTTTTCATATCTATATTCGAGTGTTGAAGCATCGAGAATTAATTCGTTTTTAAAATTGAGTTAACTTTGGAGAAATAGTAAACATCCATTTGCTTCCTCGCGAGATAAAGCGTTTTAATCGACGAACGTAAAGTGAGATAAACGAACGAGACATTATTTCGATCAAATAATCTCGATGCGATCTCTTTATACTGATTAAATAATAAATAACTGGGATTAAATGGACTAAATGGCATTACAATAGAACTTCACTCGTTGAAATGAAAGTTTAATTAGTGATCGTCGACTGGATGAAACTCGTATTACTCAAATTACACGGAAGTCGTAGGAAATCGAGATCTTTTCACGCGACGAGTTCAACATAAAAAAAAATATATATATTTTACTTAAAAATATATACACGAATTATTGGATTTTATAGATAGGTGCCATCTCTAGTACGGGCTGGTTGGAACGTAACTTAAGTTGGAGAGGCGTCCTGATCCTGACAGATCCTAGAAGCTTCTTCGAGGCGCATAGAAGCACCAGAAACCCAAAGACCAGAGTTCTTCATGCTTGCCTCAGCACCGATAAGGATACCAAAGAGGTAAATATAAAATAGAGATATATGTTTCTTACCCCATCAATCTATCCTTTTTAATTATCTGTTACCGCACTTTAACGAGACTTTCACATCTCTGTGGACCCGTTCGAATTTCAGATTACTTATCACCAGGAATCCGAAGTTCAAGTTACTAAATTGGGCGAGGGTCCGAACAGTCTTGTGTCGTCGGACGAGGGCTTACCGACCACGAGATTGAAATGCTTTCCTTTGTACAGCGTTCTATTGGCCTATAGTGCCACCACTTTGGATTACCTGAGTTTGGATAGTCCGGATGCGCAAGACGGCCAGGTAACTATCGATTTCACTGGAAATTATATGAAATTCTATCTCCAATATATATCCTATATTTTGTCCTTTTGTTCTTTAAGAAAGTCTTTCCTTTGATCTTTACACGATACGACATATGTCGTTAACATGCTCGAAAAATTTTCTCTTCCAAAGATAAGTCTATTCCAAATATTCTATTTTAAATATTTTCCTTTCACCGTGATCGTGTTTGGTATAGGTCTTGGATACGATTCCTTGGGAGACGACCAGGATATCCGTGGTGTCTATCCGTTGGAGTCCTCACCATAGCGAAACAGAGACGAAAAGCCTGATCGATAAGATGACTAGCAGGCGATACAAGTTGATGTACACAACCGACACCGGGAAATTGATTTTCTTGTACAACGCGTTGCTTAAGATTTGAACTTCCTTGACTGTGCTTACTTTCGACACACTAGACGATTCTACGTTCACAGGTGCATTCTTGACGAACAGGAGAATTCAGTTGCGACCAGGAATATTTTCTTTTCGTGATCGATCAAAAGATCGTTCGTGGAACAACGTCTGTGATCTTTGTTCGACGATGATACGAAATCGGATCATAGAAATGATCTCGATTCCGATTATCGAAAAGAGAACGACACGGACCTCGTTATCGAACGTAACTTTTATTTTCCAAATAGAAATATATTTCTTGCCGCACGCGCATACGATCGTAGAATAATCTACAAGATTTCTTTCGTCCGTTTAAATATATCGATATAATTAAATAATCGATCAACGATCTATGAATTAGACTATGTTTTTTCTTTGTTTATTAACCGTTTCTTTGCTTTTCTTCACGTCAATTTAACGGACACGTGATAAAGACTGAAAAACCTAATTTTCCGAACTATCGTTACCCAAAACACGACGCTGATAGATCATAATCGTCGACACGCGAACCTCCTTCCGGCGTATGGTTCGATCGATCAATTTTTGGCGCGAAGAAGCTCGCGTATGCCTTACCAGCTTCTTACACATGATTCGAAATCAAGAACGAAGGTAGATAAAATTAAAGAAAGAGAATCAAGAGAGAAAATAAAGCGTATTTAGTTTCATATTTTCGTATTTTTAGTTTTAGCGTTAAGTTCGTTTTAATGTAACGTTAAGCCAGTATCGGACAAAGATGATACCGGTGCAATTTTTACGAGTAATCGTAGATTTTATTTTGTCAAAGAGAGATCGGCAAACTCGTAGACAACTGCAATAACCCCCACCAAAAACGATCATTACCCGTGGTTCAACGAGCGCTATCACAATGATAATCGATGAGTTATTCCGATTACCTACACCACAGGCCTTATTAGCACGTAAGTCGATACTTAGCTAAGCTATACTAGGATACGATAAACTGGTTCTCCTCTGTTCCTCGCCGATGTGATATTATCGTGCCACTTTACCGAGTCCTTGATTTCTCATTGTTTTTTACGACCGGGATAAAATACCTTCTTTATTGAAGTGGCTCGAACTTGCTTGACACCAATCATATTCCAGCTTAAAATTGCCTTTCGTTATTGATTTTCGCATCGATGGTGTTTGCCATTAAGGGTGGTTGGTTAACCATTATCCTTAAACCCACAATCAAGAAATTGCATTTTCATTTCATTTTCTTTCGTTCGATTAAACATCGATCTCTTCTTCGTTCCAAGGATTTCGTATGAAAATTTCTTCAACCGCCATCGCGAGAAATCATTATCATTCGAAGAAATCAAGAAATCCTATCCTTCGAATCAAAGATTAAAACGGTAATTACGGTATAATTAGGTTTCGTCAGACTACTTAAACCACTCCATCGAAGACAAAAGTTCTCTGAATATCGATTCCGGAGGAGCAGAGGAAATCCGGTTTCACGAGCGCGGTTTCCAGCGTGACGATTCACGATTCTAGGGAACGGGCGATACTTAATTACCCTTACTTTTCTTACGATAAACTTGATAGAGTTTATCGGTCTGAACCACCATCGAGCGTTGGGCAAGCGCGAATTTATTTTCAGCCGAATGATTCGACCGATAATTACCGTTCGAGGAAAAATTATCGTTCCTATTTCGATATCGGCTCGTTATCCGTAATATTCAATCGGTATTCGGGCAGATACGACGTTAAGACCAATGTAACTATCGCAGACAATTTACGATACATCCTGCGACCCGTTACTATCGGTCTCGTCGAAAATTACGCGCTGTGCTTGCGCTTATTAACTGTATACACACATTCACACACGCACGCACTCACTCACTCACTCACCCACTCTTTCGTACAAGTTTTACTGGTTTTGTACTTACGTTAATATAAGTTTATCGACCATCGTCTCCCCGGTCGTTTCATTTAATCGACGAAACGCGCGTTTCTTTTTACTCATTTTCTTTTTTTCTTTTTCCCTTAAAAAGCACCTCGAGAACAATACGTTTCTATCATTGTAATTCTGAGAGAAACGAACGAATTCTTTTAGAAAATTATTAAGATATTTTGAAGAAAATCGCCGTTCTTTTTTTTTTATACTTAAATGAAAAAAGTTGGAAAGTGTACTTTTGTTTTTTAAATAGAAGCGGTAATTTTGAGAAATTGTGGTTTTTTTTGTTAATATCCGTTCCCCTTTTCCTGAAACAGAAAATTTCGTTAAACTCGTGCATCATTCTCTTTTGCAGATAAAGTGACAAAGTGAGTTGTATTTCTTTTCACGTAGAATATCAATTTCGTTAATTCAATGGAAAAGTTTCTCTTTCTGAATAGAATAGAAATAAGGTTAATAGAACCAGTCGAACCGCAATCTTTTCACCGGTTATTTTCTTTTTTTTTTCTTGCTTTCCTTGAACTTTATCGTGTTCAAGTTTCTTGCGACGATAAATATCAAAGAAAATATGGTAATTTGTAGGTAAACCTTGTTATTTTTAATTCGGCTGCTACGCGATCTTTCATCGCGTTTTTATCGATGAATCGTGTCGGTGATTCCTTTGAATATTCTGCATCGAGAAAAAAACACACGATGAATGTCCTATGCTTTTAAATTCTTTATAGATAAAAATTTGTTTTAGAAAGATAGCGTCAGAAAATGGAGAAATTTGGATAATGGTAAATATGAGTTTTTTTTTTTT
>NW_006263952.1:381476-406802 GCF_000469605.1 Apis dorsata
ATAAAGAAAGAAGAAAGAAAAAAGAAAAAAGAAAAATTTTGAAAAAGAATGGAAACGATATACAAGGAGGAAGGAATGTTTAATAATGATTCTTGTGCTTGATCAACAATTTATAATCCTCAGGAGGAAAAGGAATACAATTTCTCAAAACTACGTACATCACACGAACGAGATTTTGGTACACTTGTCGGAATATTCTCCCTCGTGTCATGTTTGCACAGGAAATGGCGAGATAACTCGTTCCGAGAAATTCTCTTGGAAATTTGGAAATCTCTACGATTGGTCATTTTGATGAAATCCTTGTAAGAAGGGAACAAAATGTTTGGTATGTTCGTTTCATTAAAATCTCCTTTCTATTTATTATTGTCATTTGTATTTGCCATTTTACTACTATTCATTTATTATTTTCATGAATTACTCAATCATTTTTAGACGAATTTCCTCACGAAGAGTAGCGACAAGACAGAGATAAATTACAATTCGTGTAGTTTATGAATCATGGAAATCTTTGCGATTGATTATCTCGATGAAATTCTTGTCAGAGCAAGAATAAAATATTTGTCTTACATACTTCATTAAGATTTTCTTGCCATTTTTATTATTTATCTTATAGTCCGTCGAGTTTCATCTATTTTTAGATGAGTTGTCTCACGAGTAGTCGTGACAAAACGAAAGTAAATTACTATTTGTTCGACTTATGAAATCTCTACGTTTATTGATCCGATGAAATCTTTATCAGAGAGAGAATAAAATATTCAATCCGTTCGTTTCATTAAAATTTCCTTGCTACATATTTTTTATTATTTATCCAGACCGTGGATTTCCATTCCAATTTTTAAAAATTTTCTTCACCAATAGTCGCGACAGAACAAAAGTTTATCATGTTTCCCGTAGAAACGTCCACTAATTTCTTTTCAGAACCATGTAATTCGATACAGAAATCTTTTTCCAGGGGACGTTCAATCTCGTCAATCGTATCCTCGTTCCCTCGTCTAACTTTTAATTAATTAACTTTTTTTCCTGGACCACACGCTGCTTCCTTCATTGTTCTCTTTCTCTCCTCCCTTCTATTTTGATTTCTCGTTACCTTCTTACGACACGCGATCGATTAGACGAGAATTAGGTCGATCCACGAAATAACACAGTCTTTCCTAGAAACGTGCAACAAGGCAATAAAAACCGGTCAACCGTTCGATAACAATAAATCTGGAGGCGATGAATTTCTGGCAGACTGTTACGATCCGTCGATTTCGATTATTCCATCGTTTTTTTTTTTTTTCTTTCTCGTTGAAATCGAAAATAATAACGATGAGAGGAGGAGAATATTGAAAGATTAACGGGAGGATGAACGGATATCGCTTTTGGAGAAAAATTCGAAAGGTAACAAGGAAAATTGTATTGTGTATGTTTCGAAATACGCGTAGATATATAATAGATCGATCGAATGCTTTCATTAATTGTTAATTTAATCGATTTGGAATTATCTTTTTTTATAAAGAAAGTTATTACTTGTTTAAATATTTTATTGCGATTCTCCTATCCGATTTTTGTGATTTTCTCGATTGAATGATTCGTAGTATATTTTATAACGAGTAATAAGGAAAATAATATTACTTAGTTCACCTAGAAATCAATTTTTAGAATTTTTTTTTTACAATATTCGGCATAAAATCCGGTCGAGGCTAATTATTAACAATATCGATCTAGTATTACTCGTTTCATTTCAAAAATTTTAATCACCTAAAAGTTTATAAATGAGACAACAATCTTTAATTTCGAATATATATAGTATATATGCACCATAAATTGCATAAATAGCCTGTATATATTTACATATATATACAAACAAGTATTCCGTATTTTCATATTAAAACTTTGTAGCTCTCATTTCATTTTCTTCGTTTTCTTCATTTTTTTCCATCTGAAAATATTGAAATCTTTATATTTTCGTAATATTAATTTTTCTTCATGACATTGCTTCTTTCTTTCTATTGTTTTGTTCTTTTATTTTCCGTTTTATTGTTGGAACTTCTAATTTTGATTTTGGAGTGTTTTTTTATGACTGAAATCTATCATCCTTGATAGATTGGGATCTATAGCTGAAATCTTTCATGATAGAATTATATTTCTCCGAATATGGCAATTTTTCTAAGTCTTAATTCCATAACTATAATTGAATATAAAGTTATTCTGATATATTTTTCTTTCCCAACCAGACCATGGATATTGTCCACAGATATAATTAATTGCAGAAGGATCTAAAAAGATAAAAGAAAAATCAGAAAGTGAAAAGAGATTATGATGAGATAATGAGAAATAAATCGTACCTTTTTTTTTTGTGGCTATTGAATAAATATCATTGATCTATAAATCAATCGTTCTAAGATGATGTATTATTTTTCATCGATTCAGGATGGACAGGACGATTTACGGAAATAATCTGAACCTGAAAAAAAGAATCTTATGAAATAATTATAGCGATTAGATATAATTTTGGTTTTTTCTAATAAATATTAGAAAATATCTGTCTAATATCGAATGATTGTTATAATAGTTACTCTTAGATACTTTGAAAATTTACGGATGGATTACAATCCTCGTGAAAATTTCAATAACACTTTGTAAGGCAAGTTACTTCCTGAAATAACATCTAGTAAATTTCGTGCTACATTCGTTAATGTTTGATAAGATACATCAAGAGCTGTAGCTAAATAATAAAATCCTTAAGGATTTCAGATTCTGACCTACATGCGAAATATTATTTCAACACGTTTCACTTTATTATATTCTCTGTATACTTTATGACTTTATTATCTATCTTTCTTTTTTATATATCGTGTTTATATTTATATACATCTTATCTTATCACGCTTGTATCCGCACTTTTGCCTGTCGTTACAACATATCCATATGAAAAGTTTTATCCCATTAAGAAATATTATAAATAATAGATAATAATTACCTCTTGATGCTTGATCGCCTAAAGTTCTTAAAAAGGTAATAAATAAAAATTGATCCAGAATGTCTCTTCATCGATCGACGTCAATAGTGAGTATTTTAATTTATATCTCTGTTACATATCGGAGAAGTTACCGTACACCTATAAGTAAAAGTATAATCACGGATAAATGTTTAATCTCGGAAGGAAAATCTGATAAAATCTCGAACGTTTACTCTTAAGCCTTCGCTTAAAGCTTCTTTTCTTTCCGTATCATCGTTTAGATAAAGATTACAAACGGTGGACGTGAATGTTTGTTATCACTTGGGATCAAACAGTGATTTATTGACGATACTGCTTTCCCGTTCTTTTAACGAATTCCAAACGAAGATAAAGTTTCGTTGTCAACCGATTGATTTATCGTGTTATATATATCTACGAGTCGACGTTCACCGTTTACAGTAAATATTTGTTCCTCGTTAATTAGAATTTTTTACAATTTTAATAAAATGAATGATCACTTGAATCAATGCATCTTAATTTATTATAAAATTTATTTTTTCGATTTATCTCTCTTTCGAAAATATGATTGAAGAAGACAAAATAACTGTTGGATAATTAGATACGTAGAATCATGCATGATTCGACGTAGATTCGTGATTTATGATGACCCTGAAATATCTTGAGAACCCGATAACGGTAATTCGAAGTTGAGGTAAGCATTTTCTATGCGATGAAATCAAATCGAGCTGTTTGATAAATCGATTTAATTGCTTTTGTTTGCACGTTTTATTTTCAAAGGGTAATTACAATTATATTATAATTCCATTATATTATATTATAACTTCATTAAAATATTCCCGTTATCGCGTATTTTTATTCGTCTTGTTGCTAATAAAACGTCCACTAATGAAAGTAATTTAATTCATAATAATTAATAATCATCTCTGGAGAATTTAAAAAATTTTATATCTTTCTTCTTCTTTAAGGCGGTTGTGGTTCTCTGAAATTAGCCATGATTCGAATTACGTCTTCCTATTAATCTTCGCCGATAACCGGAAGTGGGTTCTATCCACGCCAACAGGCTTTGTTCGAATAATTAAATTCCTGTGGTAACTCGACGAACCTAGATCGACGTTGATAATGTATCGTTGTTGGCCCACGTGCCACCGATTCGATTTATAATTGCTGAATAACGAGGGTTTGCGCGATCATCATCCATCAGAATTATCGTCCGTCGTAATAATGGCCGTTCTATGGCAACATGATGTTTGCCTCGGCTAATTGTCATATCGCCCCTTTCCATTATGATATCCTATCGTATCGAGAGGTTCTATTCAAATTTGCGACGAAAATTAGATTTGTCGTTTAAATATTGTAATCTTAAAAATTATAAATATGTGATATAATTATGGTAATAAGTTTTTATTTGGGATTTTTTTTCAGCTTGACATTAAGTGAAAATTTTTACTATATTTAAAACGTATTATATGAAAATTAAGAAAATACAGTTTTTGGGAAAATTGAAATTTTGGGGCAAATTAAAATATAAAATATAAAATAGAATTGGTTTATACTTCATAATTATATAATAATTATACAAAGTTTTAAAATATGCAGAAAGATTAATAAAGACGAGTTTATCATGATCAATGATTTCTTACAAGAAACATGAGGAAAGATTTTCGTATCGCGATCGAATTATCAACGATATGAAATACGATTGAATGATAACGTTGATTTAGACGATTTGTGGCTTTTTAAAAGGATTAATTAATTGAAGAGTTGAAAGAACGCTTAAATATTGTTTATTGATAGATTTATTAGAATTGATCGAAATAATGAAGCGACGATGGTAAATATGTTCGAGATTTGAACAAATATTAAGATCAAATATTAAATTTTAGATTATTTTAAAATAATGAGGGAAAAATTCGTATCACTTGTAAAAAGAAAAAAAATAAAAATAATAAAACTTGTTTATTTTTTGCATATTTATACTAGATATTAGACTGTATAAAAAATATAATAATAAAAAAAAATCTTGCAATCCAATATCTAATAATTAACTATACCACACCATGAGATTGAGGTTTCTTCGAAACAGGGACACACGAAGGACAAAAATGGTAAACATGTTATTCGATGCAACTGAAACGGTGATCAACATATCATGATATCGATATTGATAGATATCAAAGAACAAAAAAAAACGTATATATCATAGTGCACGATTCAGTTGATTGATATATTTTTTGAATTATTAATTAATTTGAAATTTAATTTTAATAATAAAAAATGTTATATTTACATGTACATATATTATATAAATATTTATCACTCGCACCTTTCCAATAACGAATTGATACATCGAAACACAGTTCGAGATATTTTATAAATCCCAGAGGAAATATCGTGAATCGAGACGGTAAGTTGATGAACATTTTTCATCTCTACGACCTCCTTCTCTTTCCTTTGAAAATTCAATGTGCAAAGAGTGAACGGAATTAAATGAGAAGAAATACGACGATGAAGTTTCGAGCAATTTATTTATATCTCTATTCAATTTTAAGTGCGATTCAGATTTAAATTTCGAAGAAAGAAAAGTCGTAAAAGAAAACTTGAAAAAAAATTTCATGAAAGTTAAAATTCTTTCCTGTTCAACTGTAACATGAACGAAACAATTCGTGTATATAAATCATTAATTTATAATTATAGATATTTCAAAAGATTTTAAAAGATTTTAAACGAGGATAGAAATTAAAAAAATGAAATTCTATTGAAAAATTTCAAAGATTCAAAAACAAGTTTTCTCTTTGAAATAATTTTTTCGACTATAGAGGAACTATAAAAGAAAAATTTCCAAATCAAAATGATACCATAATTTTTAGTTTATAGCAAATAGCAATATAGAAAAAAAGTAATGTTATCGTAAGTTATACAAAATACCATTATTAATAAATTCTAACAGTAATAAATGAATAATATTTTGTAAAAAAATTTTCCCCATTCTTTATCAGATTATCCGATTTGATGTAGAATTGTAAAATTATGAAATAAAATTATGCAATCATTGTGTAACTATTTATAACGTTATACATTCAATTTGATTCCTTTAAAATCATTGCACACAACTAGTCCATCTGTTATGTATCTGTTAAGTATCTGTTAATCGTGATTTCCAAACGATTTTTTTCTTTTGATTATAAGCGATAATAAATGAGAGTAGTGATAATGATGGGCAGATAATAGTGAGCGCGATATATGACGGTCCTCGCCGTAATCACTTCCATTTTGTTTCACTCGATCGGGTTTGCTTTATCCGAAATATGCGGTTCACCTAAAGTGTTCGTCGATCCGAGATTTGACAAACGGTGCTCGTGGTGAGAAAACTCGATTCGACGCGATTCGTCGTATAGGAGCAACTCGTGATCGATTACGATTTGAATCGGTCCAAGGAACGATCGATTGTCGGAATCATTGATTTTCTTTGAGAAATCGTCTTGATCCCATCGTGGTAGTTGGCGTTCTCCGAGTGCAGACACGTTATTCGAGTGGATGCTCGCTAATTTCGAGGAAATGGAAGGCACGGGGATGATTAATGACGCGGCTGTCCGCCAGGAGAGCAGGAAGCTGTGGCAATACCTTGCTTCTATTTCCGGTATTTCCACGAAGACGCTCAACACGCGATAAACCATTTTCGATATCTTTCCATTATTTCTGTCTTCGTTTTTTTCGAGTTTATCCCTTGCAATTTACTAGTTTTTTTTAAATTTTTGAGTGAGAGAGAATAATTACTATTGAATTTATTGAAAAATTGAAGATTTAAGAGATTTATAGTTCTTTAAATTTTGCTTCCAGTTATCTATTATTTTTTAATTTAATATATTATTTTACTTTCGTTTTCTTTCGTTTAATAAAATTAGAAATTTTATTAGAAAATTCGTAAGAAAAATTACACAATTATTGACAAATTATAAAAAAATATTCTCATTCACAGAATTAAGAAATGCGTTTTGGTTTAAATCATTTGTTCAAAATTAACTAAATCGGAATAATATCTTTTTCTCATCGACCAATCATGTTGCAACATTATTTATCAATTATATGTTATATAATAAATATACCACGTTGTTTTATTCCACACATATTCAAAGATTATCTTTTCATTTTCGATACGATTACGAATTTTTATGTTATCTCACATTATTGTGACGCAATTTTGTAATTGAATTTAAGTGTAACACGAATGATTAAGAAATATTTATCATTATTAGATAATCAATTAATTATTTAATCGATTACGAAATTAATAAATTCACGTACAAATATTAAATCGTTAAAAGAAACGAATACTAAAATTAAAAATTGTATCATTAAGCTTAATTTTCCTTCTTTACCTAATTTATAATCACGCTTTTCGATAATATGAAAAATAACTGATTTTTTCTTCAGTCGTCCTAATTCAACTCTCATTTTCTAGCTTGTTTTTTGGTGGTTGGAGTCGGTTCAGCCTTGGCATGGACTTCACCGGTGCTTCCTCAGCTCTACGCAGCCGATTCATGGTTGGTAATCACTCAGGAAGAAGGTTCCTGGATCAGCTCTTTACTCGCTGTTGGAGCCATTTGTGGTGCTATTCCATCAGGATCGATGGCGGATAAAATGGGGCGGAAAAAATCTCTTCTTTTGCTGGCCGTTCCATTCCTCTTGTCGTGGGGAATTATTCTGGTTGCAACGCAAGTCAAGCTTCTCTATATCGCCAGATTCTTGGTTGGTCTTGGTGTTGGAGCAGGATGCGTCCTTGGTCCCACGTACATCTCCGAAATCGCCGAAGTCTCGACCAGGGGAACCTTGGGTGCGCTCTTCCAATTGTTCCTCACCGTTGGAATTTTTGTCTCTTTTATTCTCGGAAGCGTTCTTAATTATACTTTATTCGCCCTTGTATGCGTCCTCATCATTCTCCTCTTCTTGATTACCTTCTATTGGATGCCCGAATCTCCCGTCTGGTTGGTGGTGAGTACGAGAACTTTTTACGAGTTCTTCAATTAATTATCTTTTAATAATCTATCGTAAACATCTAGGGTCAAAACAGAAAGCAAGATGCCACTGTGGCGTTGTCGGCGTTAAGAGGAAAAGATTACGATCCTAAACAGGAACTGAACGAATTGCAAATGGCGGCGGACGCGAGTTCCGGCCGGAAGCCCAACATCTTTGAAATGGCAAAAATTCCGGTCAACCAGAAGGCCATGATCGCATCCTTCGGAATGATGTTTTTCCAACAAGCTTCCGGAGTGAACGCCGTGATCTTTTATACCGTGATGATCTTCAAAGCATCCGGAAGTTCAATGCCACCGGAACTGGCGTCTATCTTCGTTGCACTGGTTCAGGTTTGACTTCTTATCTTTCTCGATTAATTTTTTCGCATTAATAAATATCATGCTCCAATAATTTATTATTAATTTATGTAGATATTAAAATTAGCAAATTATTAGCAAATCTTAGGAAATCTTTCTTTATTTGCAATGAAAATATTTGTTTTCTCAAACGGACAATCAAAGTCGTTCAATTGTTTTTTTTTCAAATTGCGTTTTAGCTACGCGAATTAACAAAACAATTCGTTCGTGAGAGACATTTATGCTATAAATTGTTGTGCAGTTGGTAATGTCAGGTGTCGCGGCGTTGATTGTTGATCGAGCAGGAAGGAAGCCGCTGCTCATGATTTCCACCGGTGTTATGTCAGTCAGTTTGATCGCGCTTGGATATTACTTCAAGCAGAAAGATAGCGGAAATGATGTCACTTCGCTTGGCTGGTTACCATTGACTTCCTTGATCGTCTTTATGATCGCCTTTTCCATTGGGTAAGTTGAATCATAGGTAACGAGTAACGAGCGAAAATGGAAACAATAGTATGTTTCTTTGTTCTACATCGATCTCTAATTTGAAGGAATTCGAATCGAATCCGAATATTTTATGGAAAGTTTAGTAGAAAGGTGGAAAATTTAATCGAAGTACTTTCAAATGTTATTCATATTTTTAAAATTCAGTTCTAGATTTGTGTATAAATTCTCCAAATGAAAAATTTTTCATTTTCTATCGAATTCTAACGAAATTCTTTTTTTCCCTAGATTGGGTCCAGTGCCATGGATGTTAATGGGTGAACTGTTCTCCGCTGAAACGAAAGCAGTCGCCTCCAGTGTTGCGGTCATGTTGAACTGGTTTATGGTATTCGTCGTGACTAAAATGTTCCCCACGATGAACGACGAGCTAGGAACAGATATGACCTTCTGGATTTTCGCCGCGATCATGGCTGCTGCCACGATATTCACGCATATGCTAGTCCCAGAAACCAAAGGGAAAACTTATCAGGAGATTTACAAAGAACTTCAAGGCACTGTCGATATCCCCATTTAAATGAAAGCTTTAAATGTCATCGATCATGATTTTAACGTTAGAAGGATATTTAACCTTTCTCCATGTCTTCATTTTTTTTTTTTTTTTTACAATATCATCGCGATATCACATCATTCCATTATCATTGATCTTTTTTTACCGATCGCCAACGACTGTGACCTACTTTCTTTTTATTATTCCATCGAAAAAAGCGTATCGACAAGATTGCGATATGGAGATTTATTTCACGAATTCTTGTTTTAATTATTTTACCGATCGAATGATCGCTGTTGGAACAAACGAAAGATGCTCCAGATGTGTTCAAACGAAATCCATGTTTTTGTAATTGTAATTGTAAGTGTAATCGAATATACTTTTGATCACATCGAAATGCTATTCGTTCGTTTCAGGACAATAATTTTTATTTCATCAAAACGTCAACATCCATGAAAACTTTCATTTTTCCGCATCATCGATATTCGACATCTCTTCAAAAGCATTTCTTGAAATTTTCACGATTATTGCTACATATATGCATTTATCGCACATCTCTTTATCCTGATCACCGATATTTAATTTTTAATCTTTTTCTCCTCGTAATCAATTTGTTCTCATTCGTCGAAATCAATTAGAAAGATAAATTTGCATTCGAACGAGAGGAAAATAGGCATAGTTTCTCGTTTTTCGATCGTTCCATTTCGTAATATTCGTAAAGTCCCACGGAATGTATTTGTACCCGATATCATTATCACGAGTGGAGCATTATCTCGATCACGTATCATAATGGAAAGATTCCTCGTTGCATTCTAGTTACCATCGTTCTTGTTTTTTTTTTTATTTTTATTTTTATCGATTTCTCGAGAATGTGTTGATTACAGGATAAGTGTCTCGTGCCGATAATTGCGATAGCAATCGAGATTATCGACGATTTGATCGAGGCGTAATTTGTCGTACTTATCTCTCTCTCGCTTTCCCCTCTCCCTTTTATTATTATATTTTTTATCACAATCACATCGATTAATTGACATTGCTTTCATGAATCTTGATAATGCCACTTTTTGTCAAAAACGAATTTGATCCCTTCATTCATTGATTATTTAATATATTATTACTATATACATGACAACAAACATTTTTACATTGTGATAAAAATGAAATAAAATTTATTTGGAATAAAACCATATATGTAATAACGTAATTCTATTAAAGTAGAATTATATTCGAAAACGAATAAACGAAGAACCGAATCGTGTTTCCTCCATTTCTTACGTTTAATTATTTTATATGTTACACGTTAGATATTAAATTTATATTTGATCATCCATTTTTAATTATTCTTTTCTGTTGTAAAGTCATTCTTCCATTTCCTTCGTAATTATTCAAAAATTATTATTAATCAACGAAATCGCGAACGTATATTTTTGTATAGCGATCGTCAAGACGAGTAATTTTCGTCGTAATTAAAACGCAATTATAATAAAAGTCGGTAAAAAGAAATTCAATGTCGCTATTAAAAATCTCACGTGTAATTCCATTTTTTTGATCAAGATTGTTTTAAATACTCGACAAAGTCGGATATTCGATGTAACTCGAACATTCAAGCACTCGACAATCGTCCCGTTAATCCACGTAACTTTGTCTGTGCAAATACTTCAAATAATCGCAACGAAAAGTTGAAAAAAATATTGATTGTCTATATTATATATCGTACTTAACACTTTTTTATTGTTGCACGTTGCGTACATTTATTTATTTCGACTTATGAATTCATAATAATAATAACAATAAATATTAAAGATATTTAAAAATAAAAATACAAAACATTCCGCAATTCACAAGCGATTCAAATAAAACGTTAATTTGTAAATACACAAAAATTCGCATGAAAATTGCGATCTTCCATGACAATAAAAAAAAGAAGGAAAGAAAAAAACATTTTTATTGGAAATAAAAATGTAACAATCCGTTCAATCTAATGCAATCTAAACGATGTGATTTTTGTGGCAAATCATTTATTTTTTATCGATGTTTGTATTTAACTTAAATCATAGGAAGTAGAATTTTTTTCTAGCTATCTACATTATATATAATAACTTAAATAATTGTCAGAAATAAATTTATCCTTATCGTATTGCCTTTAATTGTAAAAAGATAGAAAATGTGATGTGAAGGTTAATCGAGTATCAATTCTGCGAAATTTGATCGAAAAATCGTTTTACCTCTTTGAACGAATTGTTGAAAGAAGACTAAACAAAAATCGATGAATTATCATTATATAGTGTTGGGCGATAATGTATCATTATATATATCACTATTCAGGATCGCAATCTATCATAGCTCGTAATTAATCGTATAATTAATCAGAGAGAGAAAATTTGTTTTCTCAATTGACGAGTTTTCCGCAAGGATCAATATAGTTGGATGAATGTTATCGAAAAATACTGTACGAATCATCGAAAAAATTTTCCATTCGATTTATAACGCGCAACTAGAATTTTTATTGACTCAAATTATCCTTGTATGAAGAGGCAAAGAAAATATTGTCCTATAACGTTTTTGAAGTGGTTATACTTGTATCGCAATTGTATCGTTCAAGTATATCGTTGCAATCAAGTGTCTTCTATTAACCAATTAAAAACCTCACTGGACTTTAATTCGTTGCATCGTTATACTATAATAACGGTCGAAATAAATTTGGTACTTCATTCCTAGAATTATCAAGCAACGCAGTTACGTTCTTCCTCAAACGTAGATATACATCTTCGAAGGAAAAATGTTAACAAATGTTCGAAACAATTTCGATTACGCGTCGTCAATCATTCGAGAAAGATTAAAACCTGGCAGATCAACCCAATGGTATTTAGACGGGGAATTACCGAACAGGAATCTCCAGATGACTCAGAATCTTCTACTTTGCTTCCTTTTTACTTTCACTTTGTCTCTACGTTCCCTCCTCCCCTCCCAAAAAAAATCCCCGAAGAATCTTACCTAATTCGATATTCGCTCTGCAATCGATTCTCCGAAGAGAATCTTTGAAACGTGTCGCCTAATTCTATTCGTGGATACGCGACCGGCATCGATCATCAACAAAGAGCATATTCCAACCAGAGAAGAAGAAATCGGCGAGCGTAAATTTCCATGCAACGTGACAATTTCCGTACACGCTGAATCCGCGTGTGGCGCTTGTGCACCGGCGATCGAGCATGTGCGCCACATCGAGGAAAGGAACAAATGGGGAAACATTCCGCTCGATACCTCGCGGTGCGTTCATGGGCTGGAATTGGCGTCTATTCTCCTCTCTTATTGTTACGAGCCACCGGAACGAGATAAGAGGATCGATCACGTTCAATCGAACGACCATTTTCTCATTCAGATCGCATCGAATCGCGTGACCCCGATCACCACATTCGTGGCCGTGAAGCGCCATTCCTGTATCTCCGCGAATTCGAAGCCGAGATCCAGTTAACGCGAAATGAATCCGTGACGTGAATTGAACGTAACGTATATGTCGGTATTACGTGGGATTGTACGTGATGGAGCACGTGTACTCGAGAAAGATCGAGAGTCGACGCGCAAATTTTGGGTCAAGTGTTTTGCATGTCGATTGTTGTTCGATTCGTAGGGGATTTTAAGAGATTTTTGGATGATTCATTTTAGAACACGATTTAATGGATGGAATTTGTGACTCGACAATTCGAAGAAGTATCATTTCCATAAGGAAATTTAGTTTTCGGATAATCTTGAGGATGGACAGTCGATCGATCTTTGAACGATGTTGAGAATTTTAGAATGTTGACGTTGTGTAGTAGAAAATTTTAATCCCTTGCGATGTACCATTAGAATCGTGTTTTTCTTCGAACGTCAATTTATTTTCATGTAATAATAATAATGTATAGGAATAATTGAATTTTTGAAGAAATAAACATTTGCTTAGAATTAAATTAAAGTTAAATTTGAGATTCGCGCAATAAATCATTTTTATTTTTTTAAATATCTAAAATAATTGGTCAAAATATTCCATCGCGCAATGTTACTTGATTACAAATTTAATTTATCTGGTAATTAATGAAATAATCAATACGAAATTAAACTGTTTACGTTTGCTCCTTCATTGATATCTTTCTTTGTGTTTTTCCTTTCTTTTTTTTCTTTTTTTCGTTCAAGGCAGAATATCATTTAAACGTTTGTCTCGTGCGAGAGACGAACATTAATGAAGTAATCGTCGATTCGAAGGATAATTACGAATTAAAAAGCGCACTCGCAGAAAATACATATACATGCGTCAATTGTAATTATCGCTTCTTTCGAATGAATGACGCAACGAACGTCTCGTTTCGCTATGCATCCACATTATCTATACATTTTTCTATATCTCTATTGTCAGGTATTTATTTGATAAAATGATAGAAGGGAAAAAGAGAAGAGGAAAAAAGTTCTCTCTCTCTCTCGAACTGTTTATTTCAACTTTCATGATTCATAATATAACTTTCCTCGTTAAAAATAGTCGACGCAATTTTTAGCTTGTCTTTGTTCCAACAAGTCGAGATTTCTCATCTTTTTTAAACAGCAGACAGAGTGTAAGCTTTTTGATACAAAAAAAAAAAAAAAAAAAATTCATGATAATATTTCGTGTTCGAAAGAAGGAGACAAGATATATTAATTCCAGTAATTGGAAGACCATCACTTTATTTTCTTAATTTACGTTTCGTATCATTTTTGATTCACCGGTTATTATTCAAATTTTTCATTCATTCCTCTTCCATTGCGATATGAATTATCGATTTCACAATTTTTTCATTGGAAAAAATTGTAACGATCAAATATGTAAACGTTGGATACTAAGAAACGTCCAATTATCGAAATGCATATCTTTTGTATGCGAGTCGAATGGTACAATTATTCTATACATTGACTCTACGAAAGCTCATTACGTTTAAGATCTGTTTGCTCGTTCTTTCTATTGAAAAAATACACTTTGCTGGGCCATCATATCGCGGATGTTTGCTTTGACAAAGCGATAAAGTCGATAGAGAACTTATTTTTACGGAGATATAAATTTTACCATGGAAATTTTTAAATTTATTCTACATTGTTTCTTTCTTTCTTTCTTTTTTTTTTTTTTTTTTTTTTTTTTTTTTTTTTTTTTTTTTTTTATAAACAGATTACAATCCAACGGAAATAATCTATCAGTTTTTCCAAATATTTTTTCGAATGCAATAAAGTATGTTCCATTGAGATCCACGTGTATATTTAACTGATCGAACACGTGACCGAAAAATATTTAATATCCTCGAATAAATACGATTTTTTTCTTCGATTCATTTATAATCGAAGAAAATGTCGGAATAATTTTAATCTAAGGAATTATAAGTTCCACTTAGAAATTGAAAAACTTGCATTTAAATTTTCATAATAATCATAAATTATTATATAACTTGAAGAAGGATCTCGAATCTGCGCGAGGCTTTGCATTCTCTTGGTCGAATTTATTCCTGGGCAAATATATTATTTAACAGGTCGGCAAAATCGAATGAACTCCGTTTATTCGCCTCGATGCACTGCCAAACTCTCGACCTCATTATAAGTTGCCCCTAATTCCCTGTTAATTTAACCATCCCTTGCAACGTCGAGCCCTCGTTAACAAGCGCGAATGACAAACGGTGTTGATTCTCGGATCGTTAAGAGGAAATCTGGAATGGAAGGAAGGGTGGAAACAACGGCACACGCAACATCGCAAGCGTGTGCTATCATCGAGTCAGCATTTACGTTAGAAGAACAAGACGGTGGATCGTAGCGGAACCTTGGCACGTTCGACGTGTCTCCAACTGGAGGCGGTGTCGAGGAACCGCGATCCTCTTGCTTGTCCCCGGTACCGCGTGCAACGTCGCCAGAAATAAAGGGTAATCGCGCCTGGCGATCAGATCGGTGGCTGCTTCTAGCGGCGATTATTTGAAAAACCTGAAGATGGCAGGAGCTTTAATCGCTGGCAACCTCGACAGGGCTGCCTTTCTTCGTTCTCTCACGATCGCGCCTCCACGAGAGAGCAACCTCCTCTTTCCTCGACTCTTTCTCGTTCATCGACGTTCGTCAGTAAACCAGCTGCCGTTCACGTCGAGGAAACGTAAGTAAACACCGTGTTAATTTTCTCGCGTTTCGATCGACTCCCTTTTACTCGACCTCGTCTTTCTTCCTTCCTTTTCTTTCCTTCCCTTTTTCTTTTCTTTTTTCTTTTCAAAAGACCAATCGTAGATGTACTATAGTGTGTTCATATACGGTCCGGTACAGTGAATCGATCGACGACCGTGCGATTCCCGACGCCGCGTGTCAAATCTGCGTTTATCGTTACGCGATCGGGCACAAGCTCGTCGCAAGATGTATTCCAACGTTAATCGTTGCCTCGTGCACGTCCATCGGACGAATTGTTTCGATACGAAAATTGTTAAATCGTTGGCAGGTGAACATACGCAGCTAAGCCGATCGATTGTTCGTTATACGAGCGACTAGTGGCGTCTCACTGGGAACAAAGAGCGGACGGAGTACGGGAAGTCGGGCGGACGCGTGCGATTCATCGACGTCGCGTCGCTCTTTAGCATTCGCGTGCCTTGTTGTTTATGAGACTAACCTCGCGTATCGATTGATAGTTCTGCGCCTCTTCGTTTTTCCTTTCGACCTTTCCGAGACACCTTACCTTTTTCGATCTATCGTAGATTAGATTAGCCGTAGATTGGACAGGGTGTCTGGTAACTCGCGATACGAGCGAGACAGCAAGCGATTCTATCGTGCAAAAATGAGTCGAAAATGGAAGGAATAACATTTTTTCATTCCAAAATTAATTTCAATTCGAAAGAATCGAATTTTAAAATTATCCCATTAGTTGCACTATTACGTATCGAGTAATTATTACTCGTTGACCGTACACGTTTAATCTCGATTTTTTCGAAAGAAAAATAAAACACTCGGAAGAAGGACAAAATTTAATACTCTTTTTTTTTTCGATTTATTTTTTACACAGAGAATCATTTTCCATCTAATTGTATTATCAATTAACAGATGCACAATTGTCGAATATATACAAATTTCTCAAATCGCGATCCGTTCTTTAAGATTTTGAGATCCCGGGATCTGATCTTCTTCGTTTTATATAGGATGAAAACACTCGAACGAAAAACCTCTTGTAAAAACTTCTTCCTTTATATATTTACTAAAGTTAACTATTTACGAGTTACGAACGAAGCAAACAATATATTTAATAAAATTCGTAGCTCGAAATGAAACGCCTCCTCGTCTATGATTCATTGGTAGATAAACGCGATGCTTTTCTACGTTTTTCGTCGTTCGAAACCAGATGTGGATGTCGAGTTGACGAACAATAGTGGCAAAGGAGACAGGAAACGATTCGATTAATTCACTTTGTATCATACGCCTGTACTTGAACGTACGCCGCGGTCATCGTGGCGGAGTGAATCATAAAGAATCGAGGTCGATTTTCGCGGAATCGAAACAACCATTCGCCTGATCATCGTTCACCGTCTTTGTATTGTCTTCGTCAATTTTATCGTCCTCATACTGTCTTCGTTGAAAATGTAAATTCGATCGATACGATTTTCTAAACTGAAAGTACTATCTTCGTACACACCTTCGTTTTTCGAATACTATCGTGCCGATTAATACAACCGATCGTAATTAACCGATTTTGTTTGATCTATCATCGCTATCTCCAGACAATTTTATCGCTCTTGTTTGTACAACCAAATTCATAAAAATCTCCGATGAAAGGCGTATTAACGAATTTAAACAACGATATCGTGACAATTTCATCGAAATTCTACCGTCCGTGTCACTAAAAAACCGATGTCTATTTATCTATCATCATCATTTCCTATTAATCAAGAATGTGTAATTATGTATTTTCTGTCGCTTTTGTTTTCGCAGTTGTCGATCCGCACAGTCAATACGAGCATATACGATTTAATAATTCCGATCTAATTACAATCTATCACTTATTTCGTATAATGGCGTTAAAACACGTAGAAAGTATTTTTTCTTTAAAAATTGCCAAAACTTCGATAGAGTTATCGATAATCGTGATATCGACAATCACGTTTACGTTTGTTCTCAATTCTCTCAACTCTATTAATCTGATATTATAAATATTAACGGAATAGTGCGAGGCAATAAACACTTTGAGCACTTGTTAGTGTCCAACTCTCGAATGGACAGAAAAAAATGATGTCAGGAAACGAGGTTCGTCTAATTATGCGATTTGAACGGATGACGTCGAACTTTCGAATTGTTATTAGAATTATCATGGATGTAACAGTTATCGTTGGAAATCGAGCCTCTATGTTATTTATTATAAAAGAAAATCGTGTATCGAAGCATCTATCGAGGAAAGCACGTGAATTCCTTTTATCTTGTTTTCTTTTCTTTACAATAATTAACTTGTAATATATGACATATAATGTCGCTCAAACGTACTATAAACAATGAGAGATTCCAACGATATTTTAAAAATATCTCAACAATCGTTTTATCTAAAGAGAAAAGTTTGTCAACGAAGAAAGAACGTTGCGGCACGAGAGAAAAAGAAAAAAATAGAGAGCATCGGGAGACGCTTTTACGTCATCGATTTGTTGTTGTTTTTCATTCCACGATCCTTTACGACGAGTCGTGTTTATTTATATCCCCGAAAAAAAATGATTTCGCGCATTATGAAATAAATGCATCATGCGGTAATTTAAATTAACGAAAGACGCGAAAAAGAAAGTCTCGTCTCGTATCAGAACGATCCGATTTCTTATTTATAGAGGAGATTATTTATTTCGATAGAGGAACGTTTCGAGTGGGGCGGATTAGTCGAATTACAGATGACGAGGCGTTAATTAGAATTTAATCCCCTCCTTCGATTAGTGCACGATTCCACTGTCGATGGCCGCGTTATCAAGGGCTCGACTCCAGATGATATTCGCGGATGATTGTGAAAATATCGAGAGAGAGGGGCGGAATATACTCATATATTTGTTCACGCATCGTCGTGTGTTCGATGGCCACATGTATTCTCGGACAAAGAACAGTTCGCGTTCGCTTATATAACGTTTATCGTGTGCCTATATTACAGGTGTTTCTTAGGTAAAAAGATCATTTTAACAAAGTGCGCGAATCTTATCGGTAAGTGGATCGTATTTTCCCTTTCTCTCGAAACAAATTTCGTTTCTCTCCAATCGTCTCTTTTCCTCCTTCCCTGTTTTTCCCAAATTCGGATGGAACTTTCCTCGGATTGATGCTTACGACTCTCGATCGATTATCGGAGAACTATCGTGACGTAATATTTTTCTCGTCACCCAAAAATACACAGGTGGTGGGAGAGGTTTATCGAATCTTTCGTGACGGATTTCGCCGAACGGTTCTGACGAAAAAATCGGTTTTCTAGCGGTGAGGAAATTTACAGGAACCGATAAATCACCGATATCGGACTCGACCGTGGAATTTTCTTGTTTTCCTTGAATCACTAAGGATCGAATGCCGGCCAACGATCTCTGACCATCATTTTCACGTTTTACAGGGATTTAAGATCGGTCGAGGATCAGTCGAGGATCACATTTTGCCTTGGTTTGCGGTGGTTCGAAGATCGTCGAGGTGTGACGGTATTTGGAAGACATCCGTGCTTTTCGTTCTTCGAAATCGAAGTGAGTTTTAATAATCGAAACCTCTGCTTCATTTTTATATATCGATGTGAATTCCATTCTCGATTAGTCTTCTTCACGGAAAGCTGCGATCACTTGTTAAAAATTGCAACCGTTGAACTTTATTAACATACCTAACGATTATTCAGAAATTCTATTTCACCTTGACGTGTCTAATCATCATTTATTTCGACGATTTATCGATACATTGTACTATCTATCGAAAGTTCGAATTCATTAATTGTAATTACAGTTATATCGAATTTGTTGCTAATTTTCTGATTAATTCAAAATTAATATTATAAATATCGATGTTAATTATAATATAGAAACTTTGATAGATTTTACAAGAAATAATTTTTTAAATTAAAGCGATTCTAATTTGATTTTTTCTTAGATTATTGAATACTGTGGAATGCATCGATGATTTCAAATTCTTTCTTTCAATTCTTCTCGATAGTGGATTGTCGTATCGGAGAATAAATTGATGAAAGTATAACGGATCAAAATTTCAAAATTGTAGCATCAATCGTCTTCTTGAAATCGGTATTTTATAAGTCACGTAGTTTCCGATAACGTAACGATTTCCAAAGAAAGTAGATCGCGAGAATGGAACGACGATCCAGGATCGACGTGCCTCGTGTTACCACGATTATATTTTATTTTAATTAACGTGGAATCGTAAAGACGCTTCACTTTTTCACCGTACATTTCCTATCGTACGATTTACGTCATTGGTTGCTTAATGAAATTCATTTAGAAATCGGCTTTTCGTTCGATATTATTCTATTTTTTTAGTTATCCTTACATCTATTAGATGAAACAATTCTTTCGTAATCATCGTCGAATCATGTTATTGACATTTGACATTGATGATTGAAAAAAAAATGAAAATTTCTATTCTTATTTGTAATTCTTTGAGATTAAAGTTAAATTGAATTTTTAAAAACCACGTTGAAAATATAATAGCTTAAAATTTAATTCTTATTTTTCTTTTTATTTTCTTTCTATTTTTAACATTTCTTTCGATATTCAATTTATCAATAATATCTAATAATAATGATTATTAATATTTCATATCTGTACTCACGAATGCATATTTAAAAAATAAAGACAAAACACGTTTTTTTTAACGTTTTTTTATAAACGTAATATGATTTTCTCTTCTTATCTTCCAGCTTCGGGTTAAATTTATACAAACAAGTCATTGATCAATCAATAATATATTTAGCAACACATTTTTAGTCGCAAGTAAATAAATACGGAGGAACGCACGATAATAACAATAATATATGATAACCAAGTCCAAAATGACGAAATATCTTTTTAAAACTATTGCAATTGCCATCTTCTTGCAATCGCTCTCAATTCATCATTACGTTTTTCTATTACGTATATCTTCGATCTTCTTTTATCCAAGGATCGAAATAGATCCTTTGTATTTTCATTTAACCGGTCTCCGATAACTAACTTCACTTTATATTTATATATAAATGATTATAATTAAAATGATGTCGTAAAAATAAGCAGGTATAATGTAATTCTCTCTCGATGAAATATAATATTAATTTTTTCAAAAACATTTTCGTGATCTTCATAATTATAAAACAAAAAATACGAAATCCTTTTGAATCGTGTTCGTTCAGTGTTAATATCGGTTGAAGATAAACGAAATAGACTAAAGGGATGTAAGAACGTAATTGTTTTTACAACTTTGAGTTTTTTTCCATTAGCCTTTGCAACTTTGTAAGAATAAATTTATTGTTAGTTTTATCTATAGATTCTCTCTCGCGAATAATCGGTCAGCGACTGGAAAAATTTCAACAAGCATCCAGGTTTAAGAGAATAGAGAATAGAGAGAATAGAGTTCCGTGTATCTCGAGGCTGAGATCCGATGTTTCGTTGATTTCATCATCATCGACCAAATATTCCACCCACGAATTTTCTTTTCTCGCGTCTTCATCTTATCGGCCGATAACATTTTTTCGGTGGACGATAATGACCGCGACAAATAAGTATCGTCCTCGAATCCGTAGATAATAGATCGAATCGAATTCGCGATTCTCTCGTGGAATTTCCCTTTCCGAAAATCTCACCGATAGTAATAAAGAAATATCGATGATGGAAACGATAATATTGAAACTGATTTAATTAATTGCCTGGATTGACTCGTCATCTCTAATACTTAGATAATTTCGATAATTAAAATTCGATTTAATTATCTTTCAAATAAAAAATTAGAATTAAAAAACATATCGAGGGGATTTACATTCAGATTCGAGAATTTTTTATGATAAGAATAATTTCTGGTAGCATTAATTATCGTGGAACAAGAATGGAAAAACATTCATCACATGAAAGATACTTAAACAAATACGTGTTTAACAAAGAACAAGCATATTTCTGAGATAGGAGATCGATCAATATCGAGGATATCTGTATCGGTACGTGAAACCATTACCGAGTAAATAGTATCGATATTATTATAATTCCGTTTCGCTCGTGGAAATATACTATAGATATACGAATGAACAATAATAAATGGAATCTGTAATAAAAGAAAAGAACGAATCGTGTAATATCTTCTTTTTTGAAAACGGCTGTTGTATCTGCATGTATTATTGTAGCTGCATCAATATTTTCAATGTGAATAATTATCGCGCAATTAAGCCATTAACGTGGAAAAGAATATATAAGAGAGAGAAAATGAATTATATAATGTTTCAAAAGAATATACTTACATTTGAAATATTATTACGATGTTTATTTAGTAAACAAAAAGCGTGGAACATCAATATTATTATTAAATATATAACTCTATGTAATTGAGTTTGCATCATCGTATTTTTAAAAAATGATTTCAATAAAATGAAGAGAAGTTAAAATGAAGAGAAGGTAGCGACGTCTGTTCAAAGCGATTGAATTAATATGAAAGAGAAACGAGTTGAATTCCGGCAGTCGCGCGCCGGCACTCGGGTGAAGAGGATAGCTTTGCGTCCACTGCGATTATCGATTCGATTTATTTTCCTCTCTAAATTTTTTTCATTCCATGATATATATATTTTTGTATAAATATTTTCTTAAAATAAAATTTAATTAATATATCCGATAAATATTTCCTCTAACAATGAATATTGGAAATATTCTTTTGTATTATTTTTTTTTTCTTAGCTTTTTATGGAAAGAGAATTTAAATAAAAAGATCATTTCTCGCGATATTCTTACTCTTCCCATCATTTAATTTAATTTTAATCAGTGTTATTCCAATCCCAAGATTCTAGAAATCAATTTAATTCAAATTAATACAAATTTTGAACGATCGTCCAATCGCGATATCCTGATATTCTTCTTTTATTCTTATCAATCATTTCGATAAATATAAAACGAAATCACTATCGTTTTTCTTTTTATGTAAAACAAATTAACGCCAAAAATTTAATTTACATGTTTCATTTCGTTTTAATTTTTTTTCCCCAATTTTTATTAAAAAATCATTATCAAAAAGTTATATAAACAAACCTATCAAAAAAGAAGTGTAAAACTTACGTTATCGATTAAATACTTTTCTCTCGAAATAATCATTGTATTTAATACATTCTGCGATATATATTTAATGTCGATCGCGATAAATTTATTTATTCATTGGTTTACTTCGACCGATTAATTTTCTATGCAATTGTATCCATTTTTGTATCGTTCCATATAAATTCCAATAAATCCGACAAAACGTCACGATTATTCCCTGCAAATCTATTGCAATAGTGTTCGTTAAATATTTGCATTGTTGGACTCTTTCGCACGTGTACAATATGCCACGTGTCCATAGTGGAGTGCGACCAGATTTGCTATTGATTTTCTGGGCGGATGCTGGGGTTGCAAAACAAGAGGGTAGATTTTTTTCTAACTGCTGTTTCCAGTCGATGTAATCTCCGAGATACGCGTTCAAATACCACAAACAGCTTGAACAAAAAGAAAAATACGATACGTTAGATACGGAAAAGTGTAGATATGAAAAATAAAATATAATTGTGCCACGTGAGAAATAGAAATATCATCGATTTTGTGATCATCGAAGACAAACGATGATGGACAAGCAAAGATCTCGGAAAAACGAGCACGATATTTTTATTCTTTTTTCTCTAGCCATTATTTTTTCTTTTTTACAGCTATTTTTATTTAGCTATTTTATATTTATTTAACAGACGATGAAAAATTCCACCATTATTGAAAGTAAACAATTCGTTTTCTCGTTCGATTAAAGAAACTTCGATAAAATTATAAATCTTTGTAATATTGCTTATCGTTTCTCGTGGAATTTATCAATAGTTATCGAAATTAAAGACTGAACCTTCCTCAAGAAAATTTAAAAGTACCCTTAGATCTATCAGAGTCTTCTGACTACTTGAAATTTACTACGCAGTTGGATTAACTTTATATTTTTATATAATAGAATACACGTTTCGAGATAAAATTAAATACGACGAAAAGATGAATTCTCATTCGAATCCTTCCAAAAAAACAAATTCGTAGGGACTCATTAATATCGATATTTTCATACATTCGAAACTTCGTTTACTCTACACGATTAAGTTTTTCTCAGATTTTCGTATAGATATCAAAAAGATACAAAATTCGTGGACGATAACATAGAAAGACAGAAGAAAAATTTCCTCTAATTAAACAATGATCTACGAAACAATCGAATCGATCAAGCAAAAACAACATCGAGTTAATTATTGCAAACAGGATGTGAATTGTGCCGAATTGTTGCAATTCACTCGTTCTTGACCTTCTTTTTTATTACTAAAAACCTATTCTTATAAAACTTAACTCTTTTGAAATTGGTAACACAAAGTTCGCTTATGCAAATTAATCAAGCGACTTATCGAAGCGACAAATACGTAAATGATGTAAATGATGTAAATGATGTAAATGATGAAAATGTACGTAAACGAGCAATTTCATACCATTGTGGAACATTTATATTTCTAATCAGACAGATGCACACGAACACGCGATATTGCTATTAGAAATATATAAAGGTCGATGCAAACGAGTGACGTCGTTACCATTTTACAGTAGTAGTAGCAATGCACGATTTGTCAGGTGTGATATTGCAATGCTGACATGCGCGTGGATTTTATCTAGAAAATATAAAATTATTATCGAAACTCTTGGAAAATTATATCGTTGCGAAATCACAAGTATCATTGTATTCTTCATCGAATTTTAAAGATATAACGCTGCGGAATCAGCCAATGTTCAACCCTCTTATAATTCCATCACGTGTTCGTAATCACGCGAATTACCAACGGTTCTTAAACTTTTTCATCTCTCTTTCTCTCTCTTTCCCTCTCTCTGGAATACGTCTTTTCCAAAATCCCAAAACCATTTTTTCCAAAATTTATCACACGAACGACGTGAACCGACGTTTGTAACTAAAACTTAACGAAAGATTAATCGGGAGATTGGATCGATTCAATTGTATTAATTAAATTTAAAAAATCATTCATCAAGACCCTCGACCGTTGTCCAGAGCAGAGTTTAAGAACCGGCGCGGCAGATGATTTGGCGGGGGGAAACGCGGAATGGAAAGTGAAACGCGTGGGCGCGTGGACGCGTAAGCGCGGCGCCCGGCCGTTTCAACCCCCTGATTGGCCGGATCGATGGTCGATCAAGCGACCTTGACACGATCGCGACTCGTCGCAGGGTCGAGGACTCACGCGTTTACGGTCGTTGCATTTTCAGCCGGAGAAGGAGGCTGGTAGCCGGTGGTCGCTGGAGGGAGAATCGAGTAAACGTGCGAGAGTAGAACGAATCGACGAAGCTCGTTCGCAGGAAGGGAGAGAGGTCGACAGTCGAGGTTTATCGAACGGAGCGTGTCCGTGGGAGCGAACGAGGCAAGAGTGAGGGACAGACAGAGAGGGAGCGAGAAATGGCCCCCACCCACGGCCAGGAGGAAATAGAGGGGCGCTATAAAGAGTATGCCTATAGCCCTGTACCAGCGAGTTCCACTTCAGCGGTGTACGACTCAACCACCCTTGCGAAATATCCCGTCGACATTGGTGCTGGCTCACCCAAATATCGTACCTACGGTGTCTACGAGAAGTGTCGCGTCGCAGAGATGGCGGAGAAGGGCTCGACGCTGCTTCAGTACGTGGCCGCTGCCGCGGGTAAGTTTCAACCCTTTCACTGTTCCGCTTCGTTCCGGCCGTTGGATCGGGGGTTAGGTTCGCGAGCAATGCGGCCGGTACACGATCCGCGTCGCCCGACGCATCCGCCGCACAATTCTCGCGTGACAGGCCGAGTTTGGTG
>NW_006263952.1:407012-440147 GCF_000469605.1 Apis dorsata
CGCGTGCCAGGCCATCTTTTCGGTTGGCAAGCTTTCCATTTTGTCGTGACGCTGCGGTAGCATCGCGTTGTTCGAGATCGTTGAATCCTATTCTGGAACACGATCGATAGAATAACACGTTTATAAATATTACGAGTTTTACGTCGACAACTGATACGACGGATAGACGGATGATTGAATTTAAAATTTTTTTTTTTTTCGTAGATCGAAGACAACTCAGCGATTATTCGGTTGGAGTAGTAAAGATACTTGTAATTTATCGAGTTACGATACGTAAATTCGGACATTAAAAGCAAATCGGTGGTACGGTTGATAGCGGAGCAAGTTTAGAGAGATTCGTCTTAATGCAGAATTGGAATTTTGAATCGGATGAAATTTTCTAGTTAAATTATATGTAGAATTTACCTTCTAATTTTTTGGAAAATAATAGAGAAAAACGTGAATCGTGGTTTCTATTCGTTCGTTGAATTAAAATATAATAATTATAATGGGAAAAATTTCTTGATAAATAAAAATGGAGATTTATATCGATTTATCGCAATTAATTAATCTTAGCAACAATTGATAATATTTGTTTGTTTGCTAGATACGGATTAGATAATTGTAACGATTTACTTCGAGTAATTGAAATCTATAAGAATGTTATTATAACTTTTATTAAAAATGTATCTAATCAAGCAATTGATTCATTTTTCAAACATGAATACAATGTTTCGAAACTCTTTATTGTCATTAAAGTAGAAAAATAAAAGATACTTTGTTGAATTATTTAATTTTATAATGAAATAATGACAGAGTCAGATTTCTTTGTAACGGATAAGAACGTCTTTTTTGAATTATCGCGATTTCTATTATATTATATTCTATCTTAATCGCGTAGGAAGATATAAGATGAAAAGAGAAGATTAATTTAAGAAATTGAGATAACGAAACCAGATAATAATACGCAGCTTCTCAAGCTTGTTCCTTAAATGTTATACAACTTGACATTAAACGAACGGATTGAATCGTAATTGATTTATTAAGATATATTATAACATGTCATGCAGCGTGACTATCTGTGACTACGCGTGACTACACGTGTAAAAAAGTAAATAGTAAAAAAGGAGAATAAAAGAAATTGACAATACGAACGATATTTCGATCTTCGATTTCTTATTCAAAGTTTTTACACGTAATATGATAATATTTAGATTAACAAACGCGATTATCCTATACAATGATTCGAATCCATAAACTTTTTACTTTGCTTTTACAGAAAATTTTATTACAAACGAAATTATATGAATATAGAATATTTTTTCTTGTTCACGCCTTCTTTTGACAAATTTGTAGCAAAAAGATGTTACAAATAACGTGTTTTCCATCGATTGAGAAAAATTCACCCTTAATATTCATAGAATTTTTGCATTTAATTACAAATGAAAGAAAAATTTGTTAACTATGCAATTTCATAGGATTCTAGCATATCAAAGTAGTAACATAAATAACGCAAATATGAATTATATATAACAAATTGAATATAATTATAAATTGCAAATCTCGAGCATATGTATACATAGCAGACTTGATCGGATGCCATTGATTAATTCGTCGTGCATTATTCGTAACAATTACACAATATCAATTCGAAATCGAGGGAATAACATTACAATCGGCTTTTGACTATGAACTTTTAATTCTGTGTAAACCAACTATACTACATTATTTAGGAATCGAGATTTACGAGATTCGCATCGTTAATAATATCGCGTAACACGTTTATTAATAATTTAATATTTATTAAATCTTCATTGGCATGATCGAAGCATACATTTCATCGAGCTATTTTAGGCATCTTCGTGCCCCGAATATCAATTCATAGTTTACCCTTTAATTAACTCGTAGATTAATTCACAAAAGATTTAATCACAGACATTGAGACATTGAAAATAATGAGATTATTTCTATTTGAAGATCGAGATATTCAAATATAGTTGATGAATCGATGGAAAATCGGAGGAAATAAAAGTATTAGCTAATTTAGCCATCTGTTTCGATGCAAATCATTGTCATGTATTTTTCTTTTTTTTACTTTTCAAATATCTAATTACCATTTTTATATCATTCTTTAGTTAACCTTTATTAACCTAATTAAGTTAACCTAATTAACGAATAGTAAATTGAAAGTAACATTTCAAAGCAATAATCAAATTTATATTATAAAATCAGTGCTTTACAAACTTTGAGTCATTTTCAAATTCTAGATATTATTTCCAGATTTTAATTAATTCCAGTATCTCCATTCCTAATCTTTTTTAAAGTCTTAAAAATTCTGAAATTTTTTCGTATTTATTTCTTTATTATTTCTTTAAATTTGCATATAACATATTTATTCAATTCTATATTTTACAATTTCAAAATAAATTTTTTACCAAATTGAACCAATGGTTCCTGTGTCCATTACACGAATTTATCGCTGCTATACGTATAAATGGACAAATTTCATTGCTTCGTGACGTAAATGAGATTACATCGATCATGATAGAAAATTGGCATCATCGATCAAATCGTCTGCGACATATATCTGCTAAATTTCTGGATATTTCCGTGAAATTTATCGAGCTCGTTCTTTCGTAGTCCATTGATAATACTAATTTAATAGAATCTTTGCCGTATTATGAATTATTTTCTATGATTGGGGATGGGATACTCGGTCTCGTTAAAATAGTATTTTTTTCAAACGCGAGTGAGCTGAAAATAATCGTTTTTGATTTTCTGACTTCTTTCCTCTTCTTTCGCGCTTGAAATCGAAGAATTCCATCCATCTACTCTCGTTACAAAAAATAAAGTCGTGCACATCACTCGATATATATACGTAAGATTGTCAAAACTAATTATTAGCTTCTCATGATCCAACTATAACTCGATATCGACTATCTATGGTATTCTCGATATTTCTATAAGCTAGTTACACAAACTATCTAATTATTTCAATTATATTTATAAATGTAATGTTGTTGATAGATTCCTAGATTTGAGAGAAAAATTCGCGACAATCTCGAAAGTATTTTCCGCAAATGGATACTAGTAAAAGTAACTTTCTCTCTCAGCGAGTTTCCATTAAAATAATTCTTGAGATCGACTCTCTAAAAATTTTCACTCTCAAATGTATCTGCATCCTGAACCGCATACGCGAGAAAACCATTCGACGATGATTCTGCGCGAGAAAAACGAAAATAGCGAATGAAAGACTTTGAATAGCGATGCACGAGGGTAAAGAAAGAAAATTGGCGCGCCAAAAATAACGTGGTTTATCTTTAACGTGACTCGATCGGTGACAAGATCGAATCGCGTTAAATGAAAGAGATGAAATGAAAATGAAGAGGAAAAGTAGAAAAAATCGAGGAAGTAAAACTGCAGTATCGATTCGTCAATATCAATTCGAAATATACGAGCACGTGATTCGAATCACGTTTCTAATTTGAATCGATTCGTTTTTTCAAAGGGATGAATATGTATATATGTATTTGATTTGAGTGCGATAGGACGAAGTTTTTGAGCGTTTAAAGCGATTAAAGAACGAGGGTGAAGCTTTTGCTGCATTCTCGAAAAACGGTTAAATTAATTTTCTCGATGGAATTAAGTTTCTTGATGAAGTTACTGATGAACGATAATAAAGGACTCGAATGAAGCGTTTCACATCAACTTTGTTCGCGAAATTCGATTCGGATATTAAAGAAGAGAAGTTGTCAGAAATTTTCTAACGCTTTGAATCAATTTCGTTGGAAAAGTTCTATCTTCCAAGCTGAAATTGTGTTAATATATTCTATAATGGAATAACGGTGTTTCGTATAAATTTTAAAAAGTGTAAAGTCGAAACTGCTTTCGTGAATTTTAAAATTTACAACATATAAAATATATATGTTAAAAATTTTCTATTTCTTTAAATGTTTGACATAAATGTTTAATGGTTTTCCTTAAAGTCGTATGTATGTAAAATTCACTATTAAAGTTTACATATCGAAGAAAAACATGTTCTTAAAGAATCGGAAATGAGAAAGAAATCACTTAAAATTCCTTTTTATCTCTTTGATGGAATTACTGTATACTTGGTGAAAATGTTAGTAAAAAGTAATTTTAAATGAAATCCACTATTTTCAATCAATGTTAGAATTTATGTAATTTCAACAAGCCTTTCATCTAAATTACTAGAAAAAACGTAAAGAGAGATAGAAAGTTTAGAGTCATGCAATTTATTTTGCGGTTCCGTATATCAAATGATCGAGTTATCTCTACAATGTGGCTAATAAGGATGTAGTTTGTTCCGATTTTGATCTTCATCGGCCGAGATTCAATTCAAACGTACACCGGATGCAAATCGTTTGATATTCGTCATGTTCAAAGATACGAATCTCTCTTTGCATTATTGCTCGTACGTTAATATCTTCCACACGATTCTTTTTATATCCTCGTTTCAAACGTATTCTTCCTTGTCGATCGTTCGATCGATATAAAATTGATAAAATATTCGCCTCCTTTCCTAAAATTTACTTTGTTACTTATGTAACAAGATCAAATATTGCGAATATCTAAGGAAAAATCCAATAATTTCACGATGAATAATAAATCTTCGAATTGTATCTTTAAATTCTAGTGAAAACTTTGCTATGAAATTCGATTTAAATCTCGACGATCATTTTTCTCATGTATTTCTCTAAGTCATTCTCTGTATATCATTCTCTCTTAACATCATCCCATTTGTTCTTATACATAAGTATATACAAAAGTCCTTATCGATTGATATCAATGTAGAAAGAAAACGCATGGGTTTACTATCGAGTACTTTATATGTTCAATATTGTTTCATCGTAAATATAACATATGTTTTATCGTTTCTTTTTCGAAATTTTTCTTCTACAAAAAGACCGGTTATTTCATTCACGTATCTCTCACGGACTCGCGATGTTAAATCGACGAATTACGAATATTATACGTTTTTATTCTCTTTTCATTTATATATATATATTTTTTTTATTTCTCGTATCTTGATAAGAACATTCCAAAGAGAGGAGAAAAATTCGAAAAAGTCAAAAAGTCTCTCTCGTGGTTCGATACGAACCGACTTAATTTTCAACCAATTTTCTGCGCTCATCTCGGACGAACGAAACGTGTGTCCTTCGTTTCGACGAAGCCGTAAAAATTTCGTTTCGTCATCAGCGCGAAGACAAAGTGATCGTAAAAAATAATTTTTACGCGATTCGTACGCGATGAATCGTAAGCATTCCATCGCGTTACGCTCTCGCAAATTCACCTGGCTGCCTCGAAGTTTCCATGAGGAGGAATCGGACGTTCGATAGCGAATGGATCATCCGATTACGTCAACAAAGTTTCATTGTGACAGAGGAATTTCTTTTTTCATCCGTTGCTTTTATCTTATCCAGACTGAGAATTTTTTATAACGGATTTCAAGATAATGTACCGATTATCGCTAGATTACTCGCAAGTACGAAACTGAAAAAATCGAAATGAAAAAAAAATCGAGATACTTGCGATTTGTCTAACCGCTCGATCGATTTCAAAAGATCGATGTCAAAAGTATACACAGCGACGATTCGTTGAAATTGATGACATTGTCAATTGGTTCGACAATGACGTAATTACAGGTGCCATAGATAGCGGTCTGGTTACCTGTTTGCTTGCGTAACCATTCATCAAAATAAATACAATTCTACTTATTAGTACATAGTTTCTTAATTTACTCTCATTAGAGTTCCAAAATGTAGAACGTTTAGATATCGTATTGAGCGTTATGTTATGTGGGAAAGAATTTAATGTCGATTTGAAAATAAATTAATTTAATATGTCGTATTCGTTGTACTGTTAAATCGTTGTATTTTGTCATATAGAAAGTTGTAAAATAAAAATATTTTTTATATTTTTCGAGATGCTTGCCGAAAATATATTTTTATTAATAATTATATCAAAGTTAGATGATGCTATCTCGCAATCGAAATTTGGTTGGTAAATCATTTACCGACACGTGTATGTATTTCGTGAGTAGATATAACAAACGTGAGCGATTTAATAATATATAATATAATTTTGTCTTACGTCTAACTGCTTAATCTACATTGACGTTTATAACTTCAACGAGTAAAATATTTTCTAAACATAGAATACCATTCTGATAAAATAAATTCGTTATAAACAATGGTGTAAAAATTATTTGAAATTATTTACGAGATTAAAAATTAATATAATTATTCCATCAATTTAATAAATAAATAATTTAAATAACCAGACATCTTTAAATAACTAGAAATAATATCGATGATATTGGCCAAAATAATTTCGCGCAAATAATGCATTCACTTGTTTGCGAAGTTTAATTGTCTACGAAGCATCGAAATTTCAATTCGGAAAGATGAAATTTCAATTTGGAAAGTTTGGCAAGTTTCATCCAAGTTTACGAAATTAACTTCGATTCTTCGTTAAATCATCGGTTCGAAAAATTTTTCAAAATTTTATCACAGTATTCAAATTTGTAAACAGAACAAATAATTTTTAATCGATGGAATCGTTCGAGGGTTCGAGGGAAATATAAAAATTCCAAAGTTCATAACGATAAACGATCTCTAAAAGATCATAAATTTTTTACACTTTATCGACAAATCTTAAGTACTAAATGAAGTTCCACTGCTTTTAACTTTAATTATTTTCAAATCTTAGATTGATCGAGCATTTAATACCTCAATATCTTTGATCGGAACAAGCATCGATTATTTTGATTTACCTTCGAACATTTCGATCGTACGCGAGTATATACATTGCCATTTCGGCTAGAGCCGTGTGTTTTCCATGCCACACTTGTAGAACCATTCAATGCCAATTACCCATTCAACGTGACGAGTTTTACTCGACCGCATAGCGTCGGATTAAGTAACAGCCTATTGTGCCACGAGGAATCGAACAATGTCGCATTAAAAATGTATATTTTTCGTTGTTGTTAAACATTCGAGTACGAATGTTCCAAGATCACGAATGTTTATGATACATTGAGAAAACAAGTGAACAAAATGGCGCCACGAATATTTTCTCGACCGCGGAAATCAAATTTTCTTTTTTTCGCGATAGCACGATGGATAAACGATTCTCGTTTCGCGATCAATGTCGAAATTGTGATCGAATTAATTTCGTAACCATTGTTGTTTGCATAATAATTCTCCTCGTCTCGTCGGCCGTGTAATTAATTTATCATCGGGATTAAAGTACTCCGATAATACACGAAAATATCGTGCATAATTCGGATCAGTGGATGATCTTCGAACTTGTGCAAAATTTCAGCGAAAAATTATAGGGATGATTTTGAGATGAAATGAGAAAAAAGAAAAAAAATTGATAACGGAGAAAATAATAATCTGGCTAAGATATTCTTTAGATTGCTTCATACCGATCTGGAAAAAAAATTTACGATAACTATACTTCTGTTTGTCGTGATTCTCTTATTATCTTGAATTGATAACACGATAAAAATTAAAACTAGTAACCGCAAGTAGTTTTCCCTTGGTCTTCGATCTTCGACAAAAATCACGATTGATCTTGAAACTTATCGATCACCTATCTTTTATCGTACAAAAATAAAAAAATGTTGTCTTTCTTCGTTGGATAGAAAAATTATAAATAGAATATATATATATATTTTTTTCATAAAGTTGCAAATTGTTATCTGGCAGAATGTCGGTTCGAATGTCGATTAAGGTGAAAATCAAGAAAAGGTCATTCGCGGAAGATTAGATAATAATTGGCAAAAAGTTTACGATGTCGAACGAGGTTGAATATCGTTATCGAGCTGTATTACGTATGCTTTCATCCGATCGAGCCTCCACAATTAAAAATATTTATGTTTTATCTTACTTTGAAAGATGAAAATGAATTAAACGGAGGTAAATAAAATACGAAACAAACAAGAATCCGAGAAAAGATAAATGAAGAGAAAAAAATGAAAATGATAACAAAGAATGATAATAGGACGATCGTACGATAAACCTATTACAATAATTTTATGTTTTGCGTTTTAATTCGACTCGATAAAGAAATCGAGCCTGCACAGAACCACCCACCAAATGACGTTTTTTTTTTAACGATATCGAATCGAGAATACGAGTATAAGGTCACTTGGAAATTTCTATATTACATTTCATAAATTAAATCCCACGTCGTTGGTTAATTTATAGCATTTTTCTGAATAAAAGTGTTCCATTTCATCGCGACTAATGATATTGGCCGACTTCGATCGTTGTCCATAAGTCTTTATTATTTTTTATCCGTCCATTATCGAGTTTTTTAATTAAAAATATTCGTAACTACTTATTTCTCTATTCCAAGAAATGACTAATAAGTCTTACAAGTTTCCTGTTTTTCCACTATCATTTTTTTAATATCCTCTCTAACTGTGATTATTATTATCACCCGATTCTTGTTTTCTTATCCTCAAATAATATTTAACATTCATGAATCGCAAAAATTGCAAAAATGACGAGTCATACGGAGTCAATCGTGCGATAGAAGTACATAATTGTTAAAAATTGGCAATGTTTGGACCAAAGAAATTCGCATCGCGTTCCGTTTTCTGTAATATAATGGAGGCGACAGGGTATAAATTGATTGACTCGATTTACTCGTTTTATTGACTCAATCGTCCATCACCGGTCCGATGATTCGTCGACAAACACACCCATCGAGTTGCTCGCGATGGGAATTATTCGTCGTATTATCGATCGCGATGTTTTACACATACATAAATTTCAACGATCGTTTAATATCATCACCGCTTAATGATGATGATGATGATGATGATAATAATAATAATAATAATAATAATAAACAGAGGAACAGAATTAGAAGTAGTTCGAATTAGAAATTGAAAATTAGACTTAAGTCGTAGAAAAATGAATGGAGAATCGTATGAAAGCAGATCAAAGATATTGTGATTGATGTATTATTTGCGCAATTTACCGCGATCGATAGTTTATAAACACGTTTTATCTCGATATGTAAAATCTATCAAAGAAACGGTAAAGAAAAAAATCGATGAATCGGCAATTCGACGATAAGAAGTTTTTCAGACGAGACTAAAATATTCGGATATCGTTCTCACTATCGGTATAAATTTATTTCATTTTTCCACGGTTAATAAACTGAAAAATTCCATACGAATTATCTATTTGCAATTAGAACACGTAAGACGATTTGTTTGTCAGATATATACCCTCGGTATTTTTAGTTAAGTTGCGAAAGAAAACAGTTACTTCGTTAAGTGGATTGAAACACGTGAAGACTTGATGATGCAACCAACTTCTCAAGTTCATGAAAATTCTTATCGACTTAGGAAACTTCCAATATTCCAAAAACCACAAACTTTCTTTTCTAAACTTAGTTGATAACTTTCATCGTGTCGCGTCTATTTTCCATTTTCGGTTTCCAATTATTTTTATTTGTATTTAACCATTGGTTCGATTCGAAATCTTTTACTTGGACGGGACAAGGATGTCGCCTAATCGTTGTATAACGATTATCATAATACATATATCGTAATACAACGATGCAATTTGTAATTCTCTCTTAAAAGCTGCACAGTCGATAGATCGTGAACAAGTAACTATTGTTTCTCTATTGGTAACAACCGATAAAGACCTTTTTGTTTGTCAAAACGAAAAATGGTAAAAAGAATGGTAAAAAGTGTCTTTATGAATCGCGGATATTATTTCATTTTTCTAATTAATAATAAAAAATCGGAAAAATCCATCCATTTGAGATTTACGTGTGTCACAATTCAAATGATTCATTCATTGTGATTAGGGACATCAATAAGAAAGAAAAATGATAAGAATTTTCAAGTGATTTACTATAATCTGAAGTATCGTATAAAGGTATGTTTACGGAGGCACGACATATCTATGAACGTATATCTGGATCGATATCTATCCATGTTTGTCAAAGTGAAAATTTATTGCGTAGAAACGAACAAAAGATTATTAACCGGTTGTCACATATTTTGTATACATAGAAATCATCGTTTCTGGCAAGTTTATCAGCTAAAAAAATTGAGGTTAAAAGGAAACATGATAGCGCGAATTGCAACGATTAAGAGGAAACGAACCGATAGCAAGGATTATTTTTTCCGTTTTTTTCGCGTTTTTTTTTCTTTTTCTTTTTCTTTTTTCTTCTTTCTTAATCACAAGTTTTTCTTTCTTTATTCTTTAACGACAACCGAACGATTCGATAAAATATCTTAATAAAGTTATAATACTTCTAACTTCTCTTCGTGTGCCTGCAACATTAATAATCATAGAAAATGATGTGAGTAATTGGCGGCTAATTAGCGAAACATCTGCACAAATCAAATAATAGATAATTCCAAATTGGTTGAAATGATCTTTTTTATTTTGATAGAATCAAAGATGAATATAATCCAGGAAATTTTAATCTTAAAATAATCGAATCGAAATATAACGATCGCCAAAATATAACGAGATTTAATCGATTCGTTTAGAATAATCAAATCCAAAATAATTTTATTTTCCATCTATTTCTAACAAAATATCGTTTCCATTCTTTTTCTAATTACGATAATAATTAAATCTTTAAATGACGAAGCTTTTTCTTATTTTAATAGACATTTTTCTCATTCCAGGAACAGGAGAATTTAATCGACTCATCTATTCGATATTTTAAAACAAGATAATCAATTTTTCAACGAAAAAGACAGAATACCTTTACCTTTCTTCTTTTGTTCCACATTATCCTTTCATTTCCTTTTCAAACGAATCAATTGATGCAAATTATGTCTTTTCACAAAAAAATATCGCCAACTTTCAATAGAAAAAACAAATTTATCTTTTTATCATTTTAATTTTTTATTTTTATTTATCCTTGAAATTAATAACGCAAACTTTTCTGAAACTTCAAACTTCATCATTCTCTCATTATTAAAAATAATAATTAATTTTTTTTAACCATGTAGATAATATCAACGAAATATTTTTTGTGAATCAAAATCAATTTTGATCACAAATAATTCGCCGAAAAGAATCGCATCGATTTTCATTTCCCGCGTTTCAATAGTACACGCGATCGAATGATATAAGACCGATTTCGCGATGATTACGTAAAATCGTTGCGTTGCTCTCGAATGCAATGTAACGTGTCATTTGACTTTAAAATTTGATTTTAATCATACCGAATCTCTTCCTTTTTCACTCACAAGCGTGACACGAGAGTTTCATCTTCGAACAACGTCGCCTCGAAAGAATATTCGAACGAACTTGGAAAACGAAAATCTATGTTGGCTGTCGTGTTTTTCTTTAGAATACGATGACTAGCTTAATTTTCATTTCCATTCTTTAAATTCGAATATAATCTTGAATCATCCTATCGTGTAACATGGTATTTTTGATTGCAGTCTTTTTTTTTTCTTTTTTCTTTTTTGAATACAATTAAAAAACTTTGTTTAAATAAATATGAGGACGAGAAGAAATTTATAGAAGGGAATTTTACTAAACATTTTCTCTAAAACTCCAACTGCTGATAAGTTGGTCCCCTCATTTTGTAGATTAACTTATCTATGTTTATTAATAGCACAAACATAAGTTTTGCTGTTTAAATAATTAATATATGAAATATACTACTTGCTATCATATGTCTTTGTTATAAATATGAAAATCACCAATAAAAAAGACTATAGTACCACTTTCTCCAACTATTTCTCTGGTAATAAAATAAATTCTCCGATTATAAAACTAATAATAATTAAAAATTTCAACAAAACAATTATTAAATATAAAAATATATTTCCAATTATATTATATAAAGAGAAACAATAGTTAGAATAATATTATAATTTAAATCAGATAATTAATTATTAAAAAAATTTTGTTCGTATAAACGAAATTCTATTAGATAAATTCTATATCATAAAAAATCTGACGTGACGTTCTATGACGTTCTGACATTGAATACTCATTCAATTTACAATAGCGTAACTATCTCTAGACTATCTCCAATTTCAATAAGATTTTTGTTACCTTGGATATAATATTATTGCTTCGACAACAATGTTCTTTGCAACATAATCCGTTTCCATTCTTATTTAATCGCAGTAGCGAAATCATCCGATAAAGTTATTTAAAACGATTTATCACTTCTATAAATATAATTCCTGTTAAAATACGGTATAGTTAACATAATCATTTCAATTTCATCCAATTTCTTCTATTCACGAGCGCGACTATCTGTTGAATATTTCATCGAACGAATCTAGGTATGTAGATATTCTTTGGTCGGTTACACAGCCGATCTCGGTGATCTCGATAATTTCAATTTCCTCGGGAAATCGAGATACCCTCATCTCCATATCGACGGATCCACCAAGATCCTTGAACGCTTTGTCTTTGAAATTGAGAATCAAATTGCAAAACCGAGATTCACTCGTCGATGTGTCCTTGATTCTTGTTTCAGTGGAAAAGGAGGAAGAAAAACGAAACCGTCGCGTCGTCATTTGGTTGTAACAACGCTCTTTGTAATTACTCAGTATTTCGAATGAAAACTTTGGGAAAAAATTTATTTTGCTCGCGATTTTGAATAGAAATTTTTAGAAATAGGATTTACGATATGTCCAAAAAATACGTTTACAAATCCAATTACGATACAAAGATGGAAATTGAATTTTGCATTATTGCTCGTAGATTAAATTATAATGAATTATAGTTTATTATAAAATATTTTTCTAAAATAAAAAAAAAAAGGAAGTTTAACGCAATAAAATTATGATTTGTATTTCCCGTTATCGCTCGTATTTACTTTGTCTACATGGAATTCGATATTATAAATCTCAGTTAAGCAAAAAGAGAAGAAAGAAGTAAACTTGAAATTCCGATAATAGGTAAGTTCAAACATCCTAATTGCATTTGTAAACGTAATGGACACTATAGTTTAAACTGATTGTGAGCTGTACATAGTTAGGTCTACTGTTTCTTTAAACACCTTTGAACATACTTAACGTAATCAAACATTCCCGATCAATGTTATCCTCGATGATATCATCTTCACGACGAGGATAGAAAATCAGGCGTAAATTGCAGCTGTATTCGCGATTCACCTTTTCCTTATCACCTTTAATCCATCTTTAATCACTCGTTGCATAACGAGAGGGGCATTCGATTTTCGGTTCGAAAGATCGAACTTCGATCATTGCGTGTATCGAGCGTATAAGAAAAAGAAAGGAGAAAAAAATAATAAATGAAATTGAAAAAAATGTACGAAAATGTGAAGATGAATTGATAAGGAGGAGTAAAACAAGTGGATCCGAAATTAAAGTCTCGTTATCTTTTAATCTAATCCATCATAGTCCTCTTTTTCTCGCGAGGCAAGCTTGTTGTTTCCAAGCTCGTTGTCGTTAAAAATATATACATATATTTATATCTTACGCAAAAGATACGAATTCAATAATTTACGAGAAGATTATAACTCTTAAAACAAGTGAGATGAAATAAGATTCATCGAGATGAAGATTTTTGAGATATTATAACAATATTTATATCGGTATAACACTTAAATTTCACTATGAAATATTATTTTTTCGTTATAACTAGAAATAAAAAAAATAATCATATGATTAGATCAAAGAGAAAATTTGTATATTCGTATTAAATTCTGGCGTATAAAGATATTCAATAAATGATCGACAGTCACATTTGTTCGACGATTATCGGCCTATATTAATTACATAATGTATCAATGAAGAAGGCGATAAGCAATTTGAGCTCGATCGAGATGGAAAAATTCTTCGATTACGGTTTATCTGTCGCGCGAACCATTGTCCACGCATTTTTCGATCGCGTTATCATCGGCAAATTATTCCACAACCTCGACGAAAACCTCCTATAACGAAAGACTATTTTATCGATTCGAACCGGCGCGAACAAACGGAAATAGATTCTTCTGCTCTTTCTATCATCCCTCGTCTCCATCTTCCTCCTAGAAAATCTATTGAGAGCGCTGGTTGGATACCGGTTATGGATGCGAGTGACGAAGATCGGGGAAACTCGGAGGAACGTGACCAATTCGCGATCTGCTCGCGAATTCAAACTAACCGTGACTATCTCGCACGCGGAAAATTTGTACTCGAAGGGGATCGTCGTTCGTTATCGTACTCTCCTCGAGTTCTATTTTCGATTTCGAGCGTAAAACGAGGCTAATCGGGCGCCGATATCACGCTTCTAACACGTAATATCACGAAATATGGAAGGTTAATGGTATAATACATTGGTATTCGTCATTTCAGCGAACCTTTGTTGCGTGTCGGCCGGTGCTATGTTGGGATGGACCAGTTCCGTGATACCTCTTTTAAAGAACGATGAAGGTCTCGAAAGTGGGTACAATCCTCTGGGTAAGAAGATCAACAACGAGGAAGATTCATGGATTTCCTCGTTGGTTTCCGTAGGAGCGATAATAGGAAGTTTCGTGGCTGGATATTTGGCTGAAAGGTACTTCTATTTTATTCAAAATCACGTGTCTTATTTACTATCGTCTTTTCGAGTCTTTTTGATCGCAACTCTTTGAAAATTTCCAATAAAAATTCCTCTTCTTAATTCGTCTTCTAATTTATTTCAAATGGTTCGTTCAATCCGAGCTAATCACGCCAATTTTGCCAATATTTCACAGATTCGGTAGAAAGATGACACTGTTGTCAGCCGTAGTGCCCTTCCTGATCGGTTGGATCTTAATCGGAACAGCCAAATACGTGATCCAATTGTGCGTGGCCCGAGTGGTCCTCGGTTTCGCCTTAGCGTTCGCCTTCACGGTCGTTCCCATGTATTGCGGTGAAATCGCCGAGGTAAACGTCGTTTCTATTCATTCTGAATCGAAGTCCTTGGTCGTAAAACGGTTAATTAACATTCAAACTTTGTAATCGAACAGATATCCGTGAGAGGAGCTCTGGGATCTTTTCTGCAGTTATTCGTCACCATCGGTCTCTTGTATTCGTATTCTATCGGCCCGTACGTGTCTTATCTGGTATTCTGCATACTCTGCGCCATCGTACCTGTCGTGTTCGTCGGCTGTTTCATCACAATGCCCGAATCACCGTATCAATTGCTCAAGATCGGCAAAAAACAAGAGGCACTCGAGTCTTTGGCTAGATTGCGAAGCAAGACCACCGCCAGCGTGCAAAAGGAAGCAGATGAAATGCAGGTACGTATAATGATAGATTAATAGAGAAAATAATAATACGATTGAAAATATGTTCAACTTTGTTCAATTGTTCTATTTCCGCACGGTCCCCGTTTTTATTTCCGTACATTTTCGAGGTCAGAATAATTTCCGTTCAAACGTGTTAGTGAAGAGAAGAGGGAGGGGAGCTAGAATAGACGTAGATCAAGAGGGAAGTTCATCCGTCAGAAGCACGTGTTTCGACCTTATTAACGTGGAACGGATCAGACGTGGAAGAGCATCGTCACGCTGTCGAGACAAGATTGAATCAGGTCACGATATCGAACGGGAAAACGATTTAACTTTAAGAATGTTCATTCAAACGGTCGAATTAAGAAATCAATGACGAGATCAATGCCGAGTATTAATATAACTGTATCTAGCAGGGAAAGTATGTGATATAAGAAATAGATGAGAAATAATAATTATGGAAAGGAGAATTTTAAGAAAAATTAGGGAGAAAAGTGAGGAGTGTGGCGGGATAAGAGCGATCGGTTTGCAAAGTGTCGGCGAGAGGCGCAATATCGTATCGGCGTTCGGGTCACGTTCGCTGAACGAGGCCGGGGGTAAGGTCGTTCCTTGATCCGCCAATGGTAACGGCGTTCCTCCAACGTGCCTCTACACGCTATTGAATCGCGTAGTCGGGTGACTAACTCGTCACGTGTTCTCGCGTCTCGAGTATCACGCGTAAATACACACGCGATCTTCCGCTTTTCGTGGCCAATCGTTCAAAATTCGACGGATCGCTCGTTATTTTTTCAATTTTCTTTTCGTCTTAATTTTCATTTCCCGTCTAACATAACATCCATTTCTTTATTAATCGTTTTGAATATGCATCGAACGCTATGAGTCAAGACGTACGATCGATGGTCATCGGTGTTATCGAAACAGTTTTATCGTATTTTTTATATCGATTAAAATTCTATTTTCATGAATTATTAGTAATAGAATTATATTTTCCTCCGATGTTCTTTCTTAAACTACGCTTTGATCCAATTATTATATAACGATAATAATATATTTATTTGTTACAGGCTTCCATCGATGAAGCGTTCAAAAACGAGGCGAAATTGTCGGACTTGTGGAAAGTGAAGGCAAACTTGAAAGCTTTGATGTTTACGTGTCTTCTCGTCGCCTTCCAACAAGCCAGTGGTATCAACGTGGTCCTTTTTAATATGGGAGCTATCTTCGACGCTGCAAAATCATCGTTACCTAGCTCGTTGGCAACCATAATCGTCGGTACGGTTCAAGTAATCACTTCCGGAATCACGCCATTGGTCGTCGACAGACTTGGTAGAAAAATACTGCTTATTTTCTCCGGCGTTGGCGAGGTCGTCTCCCTGGTAAGCGAGGCTTTCAATTTCCTTTTCATTTATCTAATTAATTAGTTTTACATCTTGACGCAATGATATCGTAGGATATCGCCTATTATTACGATTATATAATCTTCTTTCGTTACGAGAAAGCGCATATTTGTCTAAAAAACACGATGATGAAGATATTTTTTTTCTCTCTAGCGTGGAAACATAACTTGTTACGCTTTTTTAAATTACTCTATCGAGATTTATTCGATGAACTGGAAAGTGAGACACGTGGACTCGATTTCTTGCTGTATCGATAATTTAAACACACGTTAAAATAAAATCAAATTAACGAAATCTTGTCTTTTCTTCGATGTCGAAACGATATTTTGCAAATTCGCTTTTTACGCTTGGAAACATCGAATAATGACGGTAAATTATTCAGCGATTCGTTTCAAGTATAAGAAACGTAGTCGATTTCTGATAACTGTAAACTGTAACAAATATGCTAATACTTGGTTACAATTTTGTTTCTTGTCCTATTTCCATTGCACAGTTTCATCATCGTGAAAATATATTTCGCCAATTGTAAAATTTTTCGAACAGAGTTACGTGATCGAGTTACGTGACTCATATTATTCTAGGTATTTCACAAATACCTGTGGCGAGTCAAATTATTCGATCTGCACACTACTGCATACCACTGCATAATACCGCATGCGTGGGTGATGCAAAGTTTAAGGCCATCTTTCGAAGCGTTGAGAATTTAACCGATGCTTAATCGATTTCTTGAATAAAAGTTGGGACTGAAAGTCGGGCTCGTGTACGTAACTTTCAATAAAGATAGATTTATTTTTTTTTTTATTTTCGAAATAAGCAAATATTTTTTCTTGAAAGAGATCATAAAAAAAGAGATTGCATTTCTTCAAGATACGCAAAAAATTATCAAGTGTCAAACTGGTATCCTTCTATGATCTCTCATCACAGATGCTACGTACAATATTTATCTTCGATCTCGATGAGAAGTTCGATTTGTTTCCACGCTGGATTGACAGTTCTGTTGAAATTCCATTATCGTCTCATTTATTATCGTCGATACGAACAGCTAGATCGTATCTATGCAATGTATACATAATCACGATTGCAATTTCACGTTCGATTTGCCATCGAGAAACGCGAATAAACCGATAGATCTCGCAACGATTTCTCGTCGCATAACGGACCGAACGCGCTTCTTCGCGGCCTTGATCCACTGTCCATCGCGTACGTTTCGCAGGTATTGCAAAATAGTGGCAACAAATCGATCGCGGCCTTGTACCGCCTATTCAAATCGATTTATGTAACCTCGCGATCGTGTACTCCTGATGCACGCCGCATTCCACCGGTGCAACACGAACACGCGTCGGAATCGCGTCGAGGTCGTTTGCTCCCGACCTTCGTCTTTCTTTTCCTCACCGATTGTTCCAATGAACCAACTTTCTGTCCATCGATCTTCATCAATTTTTTAAATTTAAATTTTGTTGTAAAAAGTTTCTCAAATTTTCTTCTTTAAGTTTTTACAAAAACTTGAACGTTTTTTTCCCAGAAGAATTATTTAAAAATGCAAATTCTTGTTCGTATTCTCTTATGAATTATCCATGATTCTTAATTTTTTGAAATCTCGAGTAAATTATTTACGAGACAGGATTTCTATTACTTTTCTATTACTGTAGGCAGAGCTCGATTAACTATTTAATTATTGCCGCCTATTTCAACGAAATAAAACTGTCAACTAAATTATTCTTCCCAAGTCCGATTCTTCGTTCTTCGCTTAAAGTAATCTCCGCGAACCGTGTCTATAAGAAAATTTCAGTAAACAGGAAAAGACACATCGACGTGGAAATCGTCGGATGACTTCACGAGTCTGGAATTATGAGGCCGATTAATTATCCATAGCCATAGATTGTTGCACCGATCATGCGGTCGCAGTCAATGTCAATGTCTCATCGCACGTACGAAGGATCGATCGTTGATTCGCGAGTTGTGACGCTGTTATCTAAATTTCATAACGACGAGGCGATGCGGCGAGGAGGCAACGAAGGCGGAAAAAACAATAAGGAAAAGAAGTGGATCGAGAGCGACGATGACGAGTCGTGTCCAAGAATGCTTGGAATGCGGTTAATTACCGATAGCGTTAATTTTGTAATTCATCGATCGATCGATAGCGTCGTTCAATCGCGATTATATTTTTCCTTTCGCTCCTCGCAGACGCGTGTCTCGTTAATTGCCGTATAACGATATAAACTTGCAGAAACTCGTGGCAAGTTATTAATCATATGGATAAAACCAACGCAATTATCAAGCGTTATTTTTAACGAATAATTCCACTTCTATCTATTTATTTAATAAATTAGAAACTACGATTCTAATTTCTACGATTCTTTCTCTTTTATTTTTAGGCCGCATTGGGTATCTACCTTTACCTGGATTCCAATGGAGCAAACGTGGACAGTATAAGGTTTTTGCCTATCGTGTCGTTGGTCATTTTTATCGCGACATATTGTGTAGGCTGGGGTCCTCTTCCATGGACCGTGATGGGCGAGATGTTCGCATCGAACGTGAAATCCAAGGCCTCCGGGATCACGGTGTCCATATGCTGGTTGGTCTCCTTCTTCATCACCAAATTCGCCAATGACTTGCAAGATACGTTTGGCAATTACGTGCTCTTCTGGTTGTTCGCCGTGTTTTGTGTGGTTAGCGTAATATTCACGATACTGGTATTACCCGAGACGAAGGGAAAGAGCTTGCAACAGATCCAGAACGAGTTGAATGGAGTCCATCATTCCGAGATATCCGAGTTTGGCGACATAAGCAAACATTGAAAACAGTATTACGATTTCAGATTTTGCGAGGACGATTTTATTCTTGGTCGCGTAATCGTTTTTCCTCTTCCTATTTCTATTTCTACATATACATAAACGCGTCTTTATTACTGCCAAAGACCATGGATCGTGATTCCAGATGGATCCTCTTCGCCTTGTGCGGTTATGCGACGAGTTAGACACTCCGCATATTTCTTTTTTATCGTTAGAGACGAGTTGAATCGACATCGTTCGCGAATTTTTACGTATACGAGTATATGTACGTGATAAGACGTAAGAGATGCGTTCGATGTAACACGATTGTTATCGTTTGTTTTAAAAGCAAACGAGAGGAACGCGACAGAATTGGGCGAGTATCTAGTTTGAGTCTATTATACAGTCTGGTCTCAAGCAATAAGTATAAATCGGACACGAGGGATGTCGTTGAGGGATCGAGTTAAATTTCAAACACCGTTCTCTTTGTCAAATAAGATGTAACAACTATCGAACGATACTCGATGATTTTATCGTCTGTCCCGTTTCTCACCCACGTACGCCCAACAAAACTTGCTTAACGTATTTATTTCCTGACAAACTTTAGCCGTTCAACGTACGTACGTATCGTTTCCTTTTTACGTAAGATTACAAGCGATCCTCCGCATCCCAAGTATGATAATATTTAATAATTTAAAAGAACGCCGTATTAGATATGTGTATAGTATATGTATATTTGAGTTCCATTGCATCGATCATGAAACAATCGCACCATGTATATTCAGTTTCCGATCGATTGTCTCTCGCGGTGAATCCCGTCTATTTGCGAAAAAGTCGTGAGAAAAATTGCGAAAAAAAAAAAGGTTTTAAATCATTGTTCTTCAATCTTGATAGAAAATCATACGATTCTAGAAAGAGAGACGAATGCAATTTGCACGCGGAAATTCCACGAACATGATTTTTATCCGAGGTGAGCGGTGCGCACGCTAGACATTTTCTTAGACACACAGTCTAAGGAAAAAAAAAAAAAAAAAAAAAAAAAAAAAAAAAAAAAAAGAAAGAAAGAAAGAAAAAAAAATCGTAATTGGAATTTTTCAAATCAAAATATCAAATTGTTGATGCGAACTGTGAAGATCTTTCTGTGATCGAGATGCGTTAATCGCGTTTAGGGAGATTAATTAGAGACTAGTTAGAGTTAATTTGATCGAAAGAATACATTTTCAATTTTGCTTGCGATTGTTTCAAGATTCGCAAAGATTCGCGTCCCATTTTGTTTCTTGTCGTTTTTTATCTTCGTTTTATAACGATCACAAGTAGATAGATATATAATTACAACGATGTTATGGAAAATATGCGGAAGTTTTTTGGAATTATTACTTCGTATCTTTCTTATCTTTTTCTTTTAAAAAAAAAATGCATAATTCTCGTGGCCAAGAAACAAGAAGACGCGAGTCTCCGTAACGCTGTAATTTCTTGAAATTATAGTATTCCGCGATTCGCTCGAATCATGACATAATTTTGACATCCGTCAAAAATCGGGGATCGAGCGAAATCGATGGCGCGTTTTAATTATTGATATACACACTTTTTTTATTTCCTTCTTTCTTTTCTCTAATATCGTAGAGATTATTCTTTCTAAGTATTTCACTTCTTTCTTCAACGAGGTTTCCTTTCGAGCTATTTCGCGAGGATTCGTCATGTTAGGTTTAAACGTCACTTTCTTAAGCATAATGTTCATTAATGTTAACCGTAAACGCGAATTTCATCGATAGAGAGAACAAATCGATTCTACTTTAATCACGCGTGTCCGTTTCATTTGTTATTTAAACGAACTGTTATTTAAACCAACGATTGTACTTATTTCCATCCCAATTTATCATAGATCGTATCGGATTATTTTTTACGACTAGAAAACGATGAAGAATATAAATTTTCTTTGAAGTAATATTTTTTCGCGCGACACGCGTGTGTGTGCAACATTTTTTTTTTTTTTTTCTCCTCTTAATTATTACTAACGACAATTGTATTTCGTTTGCATTTACGCGATAGCCTTAGAGAGAATGTGCCAAATGTACTGTAGTAACACGATCGCCGTATTTAACACGTTGATTACCGATTACGAGTATACTCATAGTAAAATATATTTAATTGGCATGATAATTACGATGATATAGGTAATCAACGTGTTAACATATCCTAGAAGATAGACAAAACACGAACATCGATGAATTTGAATCGAGTTGAATTCTCACAGATGTGAAGAAAATTGATTACGGCTAACACGATACGTGTATAGAAAATGAAAAGGAAGAAATATTAATAGCTATTAATGTGATCTCTTGTATGGACAAGGTATCCGCGCGAACGAAACGTAGTTATTTATTGAAATATGCGAGAAGACGACGCAGAAATAAGAAAAGGAATATGCTGATCGTGTATAATAATAAACGATAATCGGTCGTCGTTTGCATATTCATCGTGATAAAAACTCGAGTGCCTCAATCAAATTTTAAATTATCAAAAAATTATTAAAATTGAACGAAACATATCGTCTACGATAAATTTGTTGATAAATACTAAATCGTAGATACCGGATAGAAATGAATTCTTCTTCGCGCAAATCTGTACGCAACGCCTATTATATTTTTCGTTCGTGAAAACGGAGCTATTTAGATATCGTAGAATCATTCCTAATATGTTCCTCTATTTCTAAGAGCAATAAGACTTTCCCCTAAGATATGCTTAAGACAAAACGATTGTACGCGCGTAAAAAAAAAAAAAAAAATGATAAATTAAAAAAAAATATATGCAGATACATATAAAGGAAAAAAAAAAAAAAGAAAAATTAAAAAAAAAAAAAAGGAAAAATTAAAAAAAAATATATGCAGATACATATAAAGGAAAAAAAAAAAAAAGAAAAATTAAAAAAAAAAAAAAGGAAAAATTAAAAAAAAATATATGCAGATACATATAAAGGAAAAAAAAAAAAAAGAAAAAAAAAAAAAAAAAATGATAAATTAAAAAAAAATATATGCATATACATATAAAGGAAAAAAAAAAAAAAGAATTATGGTCAAATTGCGTTCGAATTACCCGGTGTATGAAATTTCCACTTCCGACTGACAAGATCGGCAAGAGAAGTGCTCACAGAACGTATTATTATCTTCTTCTTTTTTTTTCTTTTCTCGAAGGAAATTGTACCGTTGTTTTCAGAGGATAAAATAAGTTAAATATTATCGCGCATTGTTCGAGAGGCCTTTGACGTAATGCACAATTAGATAGACGAAACGATCACGATTTTCCACGCGATTGTCAGCGAGGTAGATTTTTAAAATAATGTATGATGACCACGAGAAGAATGTTGTATACAAAGCAATGAGAGAATGTGATAACATTTAAATTTAAGCAGGGTACAAAGGAAATCAAGTTTGGAAATTTTTAATTGACGATATTTTAAATATATAAATATGATAATATATATACACGTTATACATATATATATTTTTTTTTCATCTTGATCATCATTCGATGCAATTGTATATATATATAAAACTCTATATGTATATGTATTAAAACGCATTACATGTATAGTGTAATTACGATAAATACTTTTGTTACGGCTAAATAAATTATAATTTTAAAGTATTACGCACGAATTAATCGGCAAAACCTTTATCCTGTTCCATCTGTATAGTGTTTTTAATAGTAACATTAAACTTTTGTCAAACATGACGATTGAAATTCGTGATTTATCTATATGTATATATATATATTTGACAAGCGAAAAAAAAGAGAATCGAATACATACGTTGAATCGAAAACGTGTTATCAACTATTTTCACGAATTTCGTAAATAAATAATCTAATTCTACGTTAAAAATAATTGTTAAAAATTTAAAATTCTGCAAAGAACGTTAAAAAAAGATGGCTAAAATCGGTCAACAAAAAGAATCTGAAATGGTAATCATATAAAAAAAATACGTAATTTTGAATTCATTTTATTTTTTAAATCGATGAAATATTTATCAGGACGAAGAAGACACGCGGTTGCAGGAAGAACTATTTCAACTGGCCGATGTATTACTAGTAAATAAGAATTAATCTCCATATACGATTTATTTTTTTTAACTTAATAATTATTATGGATCACAACCTAACCCAAGCATTCAATGACGTGTCAATTATAATTTGAGGGAAAGGACGAAGATGCAATGTTGATAGCTCTAAGTCAACTTCGATTACTAATGCAAACCTCGACTACCTCGATGACTTCTGTACCAAAACCACTCAAATATTTAAAGAAGACGTATAATGATATGAAAAATGCTTATGAAAATATTCAAAACGATAAAGTGAGACATCAATTCGCGGAAGTGTTGAGCGTATTATCGATGGCAGGGGCATTGCCAGGATCCAAAGAGTGCCTTCGATATTGCATCCAAGGTGAGGTAACGAAACCTGGCGAATGGGGTCATGAGTACATAAGACAACTCGAAGGTGAAATCGTAGATGAATGGACAAATTCTCCTGTAAAAGAAGAGAATCGTATAAGGTATTTTAGATCTTAAGAAAAAATGTTTCTCTCACCGACAAATTTCTTATGTATTTTTTATTATTTTCTTTTTATTTATTTATTGACAGAACAGAGCTTACTCCTCTAGTGAAAGGTATCATAAAATTCGACATGAAGCATAACGCAGAGATACCTGGTTGCGATCTATGTTTGGAGATCGATCAATTGAATTTTTTAAACGAGTCTTTGGATATCACGAATTTTGAACGAGTCTGTCGATACTTAGAGAGTTGTGCAGCCTACAGGTCAATTTTCTCATATAATGCAATTATTAAAATTTATGAAATTTTATCTCATTTATTTTTATATTACTTAATTATCAGCGAGGATACCGAAAGAAGACAAATATTGCAAGTCGTAGTTGATCATTACTTACGATTCAAAGAATATTGCAAAGCAATGTTAGTAGCCCTTCAACTGGGAGATTCGGATCTTGTACACAAATGTCTCGTCACTTGCCCTGATACTTTAATGCGAAAACAATTGGCATTCATACTCGTTAGACAAAGGGTAATTTATCACATCTCGTATGAATTATTCCAAATCCAATATTTCATTCGTATAATTTATTGATCATTAGGAGACCCCGTTGAAAAAGGATTATCAAGGAGAGGATGCAAAGGATATCGAAGCCATTTTGAGCAACAGCCACGTAAACAATCATTTCCATTTACTCGCAAGGGAACTCGACATTTTAGAACCCAAACATCCAGACGACATTTACAAAACCTGGTTGGAAACCAATACCCTGAGACGCGCGGAACACGATTCAGCCAGAGCCAATCTAGCAGCCACGTTCGTTTCCGGTTTCGTTCATGCTGGTTTCGGTCAAGATAAACTGATGGACAACACTACAGAGTGTTGGGTTTATAAAAATAAGGTTTTTATAACGTATTTATAACGAGATTTTTCCAAAAGAAGAAATTTAAACGATTCAAAGCTCAAGTAAATTGTTTGATAGGAACACGGAATGCTTTCTGCAACCGCTTCCTTAGGACTGATACACATGTGGGACGTAGATGGTGGACTGGTACCTATCGACAAGTGAATCGCGTCTTTTATCGTAATGAAATTATAATTTACGAACAAATGTCCAAGAGTTGAGATATGTTTTTCCTCGCAGATATCTTTATACGAACGATTACAACATCAAAGCAGGTGCTTTACTTGCTATAGGATTGGTTAATTGCGGCATTCGCAATGAATGCGATCCAGCACTGGCACTTCTCAGCGATTATGTGTCCTCTGAAAACGCCACGTTGAGAATCGGGGCCATTTTGGGTCTAGGTTTGGCTTATGCTGGCTCACAAAGATCTGATGTCACGGAGCTTCTAACGGGAGTTCTGGTGGACAATGGAAGTACGTTTGTGGATACCTCAAAAAAAGAATCTTTCGTGTGACGAGCAATTTTTAGGTAGCATGGAGGTTATGTCTTTGGGAGCAATTGCGATAGGGTTGATAAACGTTGGTTCTGCCGATGCTGAAGCTTCTTCGACCCTTCTACAGAAACTACTAGAATTTACTCCTCAAAAGTTATCTAGTACCCATTCTAGGTTAACAAGAAATACATTTATCGAGTTTAAAATGATGGCGAAGAAGAATTGTTTCGAATTCATTTTTGTACAGATTTCTGTCACTGGCATTGGGAATGGTCTACATGGGTTGTCGCGATGTCATAGAGGCTTCTTCGGCCGCACTTGAAGTCTTACCAGATCCTTACAAACTTGCTGCGCAGACTATGTTACAAGTAATACTATCAACTTTATTAAGATATTATATTCTGAAATATAAATTAAATATAAATATAAAAATGAAAAATCATCAAGATTAAAAGATATTGATTGACCTCAGGTGTGTGCATACGCTGGGACAGGGGATGTATTGATTGTTCAGGAATTGTTACGAATATGTTCGGAACCGGTGGATGGTGAAAGTATTCCTGCTACGCCGGCTAGCAGTCCTGTCAGCAGTTGTTGCGATCAACGCCATCGAATTATCGAATTTTCTGAGAAAAAAACCAAAGAGAAGTTAGAAGAGAAACAACACGGGGGATCAAAGTACTCTTTTAATCGCATTTTTATTTATATTTTTATTATATTCATGACCTTTTCATAATTCTTCATGTATCCTTCAGAGAAATCGGCTCGTCGCAGGCCATAGCTACTTTGGGTGTCGCTGCTGTTGGACTGGGAGAGGGAAAAGAGAATTCGAGGATATTCGGCCAGGTGATGAGAAAAATCCCTTGATTCAAAAGTGTCAATATATGATCAATCTGTTTTTATAAGGGATTATTTCTCAGATTGGAAGATACGGATCTATTTACGCAAGACGAGCAATGCCACTGGCCCTAGGCCTATCCTCTTTGTCAAATCCAGACTTGGCAGTTCTCGACGTCCTAAATAAATACAGCCACGACAATGACTCCGAGGTAGCCAACAGTGCAATCTTTGCTCTCGGTCTCGTCGGTGCAGGAACAAATAATGCCCGACTTGCCACCATGTTGAGACAATTGGCCTGCTACCATGCAAAAAATCCTTTACATCTATTCCTCGTTCGAATTTCCCAAGGCTTGGTTCATCTTGGCAAAGTAAAGCACAAAAAAAAAAATATACATATATAAATATAGATATATATATGAAAAATTTGATCCATCCTAAATGCTTGGTCATTCGTTTCATTTTATTGAAATTCTTTAGGGTACTTTATCCATATCTCCGTTACGGTATGGCTCCAAAATATTGGATAGAGCAGCCTTAGCTGGATTGCTGGTAGTTTTGGTGGCTTTTCTCGATTGTCAGAATCTGATCCTGGCGAAATCTCATTACTTGATGTACTGTTTGGCGCTTGCAATGGAACCCAGATGGTTGGTCACTTTGGATGAAAATTTGCAAGTATGTATTTGCAGGAATTTTTCTTACAGGAATCAGAAAACAATGTGAATATAATTAATGAATACTGAATATTTAAAATGAATAAAAATAATATTTTGATCAGACTCTACCAGTGTCCGTAAGAGTTGGACAAGCTGTAGACATCGTGGGCAAAGCTGGCAATCCTAAATCCATCTCTGCTGGATACGTGCACACAACGCCAACCTTGCTTTCTTCTGGAGAACGGGCAGAACTCGCTTTAGACGAGTATGAGCCGTTATCTTGTATTCTAGAAGGTTTCGTTATTCTTCGGGAGAAGTTGAACAGCTCCTAGATTTATTTCTGAAATAATAACACAAGACGATGGGTAATAAAATAAAGCCAGATTGCGAAAGGCAACGCTGGGACAAATGGTTTATTTATTTCACGAGATAGTAATAAGAAACATGATCGATAGAAATGTATTATGCAAGGCGAAGAATTTACTAGGAACCAAAGTGCGAACGATGTTTATATACGATACATTATAATTTTCCATTCTGTTTTTAATAAAAAGTAAAAATAATATTTTCGAGAAAAACGGTGTAAAAGAAAATCTTGTACAATGACCGATCGATAACTACATATGTTCGCAATGCATCACTTTGACAACGATGAGAACGTGAAAAGAACGCAACTGATCCGAGCAAAGATTCAATCGCGTCTATAAATCGCTTCGATTCGATAAGAATGTGAAGAGACGCGTGATTCAGCTTCTTTCTTTGTATGTTGCGTTTATTTAACTTCAGGGACTAGCGGAAGCAATGTGCTCTATACAACAGAAACGTACATTGGTTCGCATTGCACGGTGTAAACGACAATAATGCACCATGATCTGACAGCGGTCACGGTAAGAATCACTTTATCATTCATTGTCGTAAATTAAAACTTATAAACGTATGACTCTCTTCATTCGAGTAAAAATGAAAAAAAAAAAAAAAAAAGAAAAGAAAAAGAAAACACAATACAGAAAACAGACAAAAAAACAGAAAAGAAAAAGAAAGAAATCAAGAGATGGAAATACAACATAGAAAATATTAAATATTAAAACGCAATGAAAAAAAAAGAACATAAGACGAGAACGACTTAAAAAGTAACCCAAAGACCAAGTAATTCGTAAAATTTTCAAAAAATGATCTTCGAACGATTCAACATCTATTGGTAAAATACTGCAAATGAAAGATAAATGTTGCAGTTTATTGGTTCTGATGATGTGTACAAAAGCGGACCACGAGGAAACAAGAAACGATATCGCGCGAATGAAAGAAGAAAGATCTGTTCCCTTCTCGTTTCCTCGGCACAAATAATAATTCTTTCACGTGGTGTGCATGGTTACTTTTCTCTCTCTTAATTTTTTTTTCTTTCTCTTCGTCTCGCGAGCTCGCATTAATATATTGCACAAGATCATGAAGTACGTTTCCCACTTCTTCGTAACGAAGCCACGAGAAACACTCCAGGAAATTGCACGAACGTAACTGCAATATGTACTTTGTCAAAGAAGCTCTCTCATGTCAGAGAAAGCGTTTAACTGCTTCTCGTGTCTAGAAATATCTGCCGACATTTACATATAGACACGTATAACTTAGAATAGAAGGCGAGATATAGAATAAAACGCGATTTTAAAATATGCACACTCCCGCGTGGATCTTTTTTTAGCATTGGAAACATATCGCATCTTTTCTTTTCTTTTACGTTGCAAATTATTTTTATATAAGTTATGCTTCACAAAACCATACAAATAATTGCATCCTGTTGGAAATTTAATAATTCTATTGTAACATATTCCTCCTTTTGTGTTTTCAGCTTGTCGCTTGACGTATTCGCTCGCAGAAGAATAATTGGCTCGGTAACTGTTGTTTTTTCTCTTTTTTTTCGATAATTTTTCTTTATTCAAATAAATATTGAACTTAATTCTTCGAGTTTGATCCATACATATATATAAAAGAAATCGAGTTGAGGAAAATTTGTGTAATATTGTTTGTCAATAAATATATCTCTCGTATATCCAATTAAAATAGAAAGAGCAAACTCGATGATGATATTTAAATATATTGATAATTACACGTCATTCGACAAGCTGGATTTCCTATCTAGTTATACTTTAAATTTCATGTTGCTTATAGTAAAATATAATAATAATGATGATAATAATAATAATAATTAAAAATTAATAATAATAATTAAAAATTAATAATAATAATAATATAATGATAATGATAACTTCTATAATAGTAGCGCGTTTATGTTATAGCTTTTTGCAATTAATGTGTTCCGTGATTCAAGCGAATTTTCAAAATGGTATTATACGTTTGTGTACATATATGCATATATGTATATACTTCCTCGTACTTCCGTTGCTTCTTTCTTTTTTTCTAAGATTTCTCTTACATCGTTCGTTTATTTACATCAACGTTTGCGTATCGACGAGTATTACCATTTTTTTCGTTTTTTATTCGCTTTGAATCTTGCACATCTTCCCATCGCGCTATTTTATATGTACGTCGACGTTCACGGGTAAACTCTAAGTCACAAGATGATGTTCCAGTTAAATGATAAAATTTTAGACGATCCTGACCACCTTTACTTTCAGCTATTTCTCTAAAATTATTATTATCCATCTACTATTTCCACTTTTCGTGAAAATTCTAGTCATAGAAAGTGTACATGTTAAATACAGGATAACAATTTTCTGTTTGAAATATTCCCAATGAAACCATCACTGTTAATAGTTGATATACATACAATACATATTTCTTTTCGTTAACAACGTCGGATCATAAACGTTTCAACCTTTTTTCTTCAATTCTCAAATTAGCAGGTCTTTTCTGTCAATCACAGAAACGGTTGAACATATCGCTTCTTTCGTTTTCCTTATGAACAACATACAGATTCTCCCGAAAGAAGCACCGAAATCACAGGATACGATGAAATAGTTTGTGAACGATCAAAAATCAAGCTGCCTGTGGATTCGTTGCTGAGAGAATAAAATTGACGTCAAATGGTAGTGCTCCTTTATGTATATGTATTATAATATTTGCGTCATCGTGCGAACATTGTGTTTATACGTGTTTAAACATGTGTGTATGCATTTATACGTGTCCCTGTGAACGTGTACGAAATGGCGAGAGGTCGAGATTGCCCCGATTTTTATTTTGCATTATTTTGCATTATTCGCAACGATGACAACGCTTTGATATCGTCGATGTTCGCGATCGAAAACCGGAATCGAATCGTTGGTTCCCCGAACACGTGTTCTCCTTTTCTCTCATGATACAACACCTACCACGCGGAAGGAATGTACACTCTATAGCACGGTAACACAGTCGTGACACGATGAAGGTAATAAGTAGAACACGTAGCGTGATAGCTGCCAGTTAAAACAGCCGGGCACGTCTTTTGATTTCGTTACGACGCCATTGCGGCAATCTGTAGAACTCGGCACGAGTACACTGAAGTACTGCCTCAAACTCCGCGTCGGAAAGATGTCTCTGAAAAAAAAAAAAATAATAACAATGAATTAACATTCGTCAAAGGAAAAACAATCCGTTCGATGATAGAAACATGATCGGCTAATTAAATTATGTAAACGATTTCTCGATCGACTCACTTCGAGGTTGCAACGATCCACGTCAGCGGGCAGCCTATAGTTTGTGATGACAAGTAAATGATAAGGATAGAGTTTCGGCGGTTCGGACGGTGCTGTCCCCATGTCTGGCAGTGATCTCCTCACGTGATGGCCCCCGTGACTTCCAACTACCGAACCTAGGCCACCTGTATACGTGGTAGATGATGGCAGCATTCCACCATCATTCTGAACAATCATTCAATCGTTAATTATTCCATTGTAAAGCGATCCATTCTTAACGTGTGATGAGCGTTAATAGCGGTGCAGCCGTTCGAAAGTTTCTCGCACGATTTTTTATGCATTAATTTTCATATTCGTTATAATGGAAAAGAAATGATCGATGCGAGAATCTTTCATCTTGCAACGGATCGATTGTTGTCCGTAACAAGAGCCAATACACATATATGTATATATTGTAGCAACAAAAAGAATCGGCATAACACCGCATTTGTTAATAAATGATTCGACAGAGCTTAACACGAGACAGAACCATAAAGCTAGACTGAAACGAGTGATAGGAACTGGCATTTTTTCACGGATTAATTTTCCGACTCGTTGCTCCTCGATTGGGAATTGTTCGTGCACTTTAATTAATGAATTATACGATTCGATGCAACAGTTACATTCTTCTTCAAATTTTTCTTAACCGATAGAAAAAAGAACAAAGCAATCGAAACACGTATCGCACACGGTACAATCTCATGCACGTTAATTTCAGTTTAGGCATATAGTTCCGTTTCCCGTCTCGTATGCACTGATTATGCCACGGATGCAGAATATGCAGTCAAGTTATGAGAACACCGCAAGTACACGTCAATCTCGTTAGCGTTATTCGAGATTTTTAATTATTTTCGACGTTCTAACATTTCGTACGCGAAACTCACATCGTGTTATCGTACAACGAACAAATAAAAATAATAACAAGCATATAATCAATCTAAAATAAAAGGAGAAAGCCGATTAATCTTTCGGTGTACATATATTCAAGACATAGCAAACGATCAATCGAATTCTCGCGATCGTGTTCAATTTTTCTCGCAAAATCAAAATCAAATATGCAATCTTCAAATATGCCAAGGTAAGAAAAAAAAAAATTGTACAAAAAGATGCAAAAAAGAAAAAAAAGAATTCATTAAAAAAAAATATATATATATATGTATATATCGTAGCAAATATACAGCACGTGCATGCGTAAATCAATATACAATTTTGTACATGTAAAAACGTTATATATTATACAAATATAAACAAACCGGCAAAATCTCGTTATATACAAATACGTCTAAATCCGATCTACTACGTTGAACGATTTTGGCCGGCACTCGTTCTCTCGCTTCTACGAAAATTCTCCGTATCTCAAGAAATCACGCAAATGTCTAATTTTATGACGCGCGCCAATGATAATATGCTGTTAAATAATTCATATGCAAAACAAGCTACAAACCATGCTAATTCGCCGGGAGTAGTATGGGGCTGTGGTACATACCAATGCCCGTCGATCCACATCCGTGATGCTTCCTGTCGATACTAAAATTGGGGGAAAAAAATGGGAAAGAAAACCATGTCAAACCATATTGCACAAACCATTTCGATAAATGTTAAATTACAATCTTTCCATCGATCGATTCGATCGTATTCCGTGTCGATGGAGAAAAACAAACGATCGGATTAAATATAAAATCTATCGTTGAGTGAACGGATCAACGAAGTTGGCACTTGCACTTCCAACGATCGGGAATACGATTGATCCGATCAAATTACTGTATAAGCAAATGATTATATCGATGATTATATTACACATATGACCTGAATTTCATTTTCTAAGCTACACGATATGTACCAGCTGTGAATGATCAAAGAATTATCGTGTCATAAAGTCACGTTACTGGCGAATAGGTACTGTCACTTGGGCACACTATAAACTCATTTGGTTAATAGATTCAAACAAGTTTTATTATGCAATTTTAAATCTAATATATGGAATAGTACGTGGCTAGAATCGTATGATACTTAGGCGTCGTAATTAAACCAAGATACAAAAAAAAAAAAGAGAGAAAGAGAAAAGAAGTGACAGTAAATGATAGAGCAAAGATGCATTAGTAAAGCATGCTCAGATATTAGATTGGAATATAATCGAGAACGAAATATATATATTTTCACGAGTGTTTCCTACTCGTGGGTTCAAAAATAAAAATAAAAAGTAGAAATTGAAAATGAAAAAAAAATAAAAAAATAAAAAAGAAAAAAGAAAAAAAGAAGCATATACAAAAAAATTCGATATACTGCACGAATAAAATGTAATTGCAAGGTAACCATATGTGTGTATGTTATGTGTGATCAGTTTCCTTTCTGGGTTACTCACTATCTGATTTGCCAGATGAGAAATCAGTGCTGTGCGTCTTGTCTCCCATCCCACTGAACGAATAATCACCCTAGACGACAAAAAAGCGTAAATCTTAGAAACAACCGAAACATGGACATTCGTGATTAATCAACGGATAAAAGAACGATAATTAAAACGTGTATCATTATCTCTACAACATATATATTTTTTTCATTCATTCTCTTTTTTTTTCTTTTTACTTTATATTTGTAAAAATCAGCAACAACGGTGCAAAAAAGAATTTTTTTTTTTTTTTTTTTG
>NW_006263952.1:440386-446317 GCF_000469605.1 Apis dorsata
ACAGAACCGCCGGTCGAGGAGAAGGTGTGACTTCGCGGTGCCAGACCGTACCCTGGCTTCGGGATGTGCCGAAGGGAGCTCACAACTGGTTTCAAATCAGTCAATCGACAGTATTACTGATTAGTGTAAACGGGAATAGTGGAAATCTTTCATTCCCATACGAATGCCCAACGTTCGCCAAGTACAAAAAAATACAAGAAAAAAGAACACACATTCTGTGCATAAAATAATTATACGGAGGTGGTTTTGATCCCACTCGTGTACAAGATTCGAATCATCGAGAGATTTCATTTTATCCTCTTCTTTTTCTTCTTCTTCTTCTTCTCTTTTTACGTACGTTTTATCTCACTTCACGAACACGAGAATTCAGATTTATCTTTGACAACCTTTTTTCTTTTTTCTTATAAAGAAAGAAAGAAAGAAAGAAAAGATCGTCAAAGATGAAAGAGAAGAGGAATAATTAAAAAAAAGAAAAGAAAATTTAAAAGCTATCGTGTAAAAATATCCTCATTGTTCGAGTTTTCGTTTGTCGATCTGTTTATAACGCATCCCCACGGCAAAATGGTGGAACGTATATCCGATGTTCAAAGTGCGCAAGCATTTATTTCTCGTTTAATACTGTGCAAGGTAATACGTAACAATGAAAAAAGGTAAATATATATATATATGTAATGTAATTATATATAAAATATATTATATTTAAAATGTATATACGAAGAAGCCAACACCTGTGTGTATATGTAAAATACGATCAACGTACGCTTCTCCAAATAAGCTTAAGAGAACAAAAAGCATTCCTCCCGTGAAGACAAGTCAACGAATCGTGTTTCTTTTCGATCTTTATTACGCGACGACTGCTCTTGAGAAGTCTCGTTCTTTTTTCTCCCGTTTCAATACGCTGAAAAACGAATCTCAGACCGATGAAATTTGCTCGCAGCACACTGCCGCATTGTAAGGATAACAGAAAGAGATTTTCTGCCTCTCTTTCTTTGTGTTTTTTTTTTTTTCTTTCTTTTTTTACGCTAATTTTGAACTTGACTTGAGATCAACGGTAGGTGAATTGGAAAGTTCTCGGACTCACCGAATGATAGTGCCTAGCGGCGTTTGGAAGAGTGAAGGCGCGTTGAGTACCAAGGGGTGGATAGTTTCTGGGAGCCGGGGAACGTGCCGATGACCTCCCAACTGCCGCCCACGCAAACACAACACAAACACAAAAACACAAATAGAGACACGATGATACAGGTAGCAGTGTTGGCTAACGTAGATAGCGGTAAATCCTATCGACTTTTTTTGAATGTTTCCAACATTGGAAGATATGCGTTCAACCAGGCCAAAATATACCACGAAAATATGTCAGCCTACTAGATACGTATATATATACGAAATACGTATATAATATTGTATATAACAACAATCTTCCTTTTCCTTTTATACGCAAAGCAATAATATAATAAAAAGTTTATGCAGTGCTGAAAATATACAACTGTCATGCGGCGAAATGAAAATTTATACAAGTTAATATATATAGCACGAAATTGATAATGTACATATTTCCGAGCGCGTATGTATGTATTGCGATTATCTTCCAATATTGTATAGTAATTAAAAAAAAAAAAAATAAATAAAATAAAATAAAAAAAAAAACATTCCATAAAAGTATGAGAGAGAATGAAGTTTGGAGCGATATGTGTTCGTGTATGAATGAATGAGGTTGCCAAGAGTGAAATTTACAATAGATATAATATTACCATGCGAGAAAGGGAGAAAGAAAGGAAGTAGCAAAAAATATTATCTAAATAATGAATCGTATGTATAAACATATTGATGAATAATCACGCACGAAATAATGGAAATCGATATTACGCTACTTGAAAAGGATGAACTTTCCACGCACGCTATTTCTGTTACTCGTATTTTGGCGTATTAAAGAAATAATCGAGAAAGATAAGAAGAGGCAAGCACATCGAAGGTAATATTGCCGACCACATGCAGAAGCGGAATAAATACATCACCTGTCACGTTAATGGGCGCCCAGTGTATGCTGTGGTATTTGGTGCTATGCCACTTAACTTATAAACTCCTGCTCGAGTTTACACGCACAGTGTGTTATCGTTCGTTAATCGAGCATCATCACCCCTTCCCACTGCAAGATTCGTACGTTGCAACGTTCCGTTCCACGATAAAGGAGATTTTTTTTTTTATTTTATATATTTCTTTCTTTCTTTCTTTTTTTTTTGTAATATGAAAGGGATTTTTTTTGTTACCCCCACCCCTACTATCGTCTCGAAATTTAACGAGCCGATGTTATACAATAAATAAACGATAGAGTGGTAAATGTTAGTGTTATGTGCGAACGTGTGGACATGTATGAGATGATTATCACTTAATGTTAATGAAACGATCATGAAATATATATATAAATATAAAGTGACGAATAGATTGGTTACACATTTAAAAGGAACTTACCGTTGTAACTAGGTCCTACGCTAGATCTATAACTGAAACCATCATCGTCCTCCCACGGTCTGGCGTGATCTATGTTCCTCGAAGGCGCTACGCGAAAATTAAATTTATATAATTTAAATACACTTATCATCAAAGTGGAACGATTAAAGAATGAATCATGATAACTCACAAGCGCCAACTGGACTCTCGTATCGCAGTCTATAAGTCGGTTCTCTGGCAGCTGATGGCGTTCTCGACGCATTTCTAGGATCAACGTTCGCGGCTCTGTGTCTCAAATTCTCTCGATCCTTTTCACGATCTTGCAAAAACACTTTCGCTATTCCAGTATCGATTTTGCTCAGCTCGTCCTGTTCTTTCTTCAACTTCTCCTCCACCTCCTTTATATAAGTTTTGTTATCCACCTCGTCCTCGTCGTCGGATGCAGGTACTCCCTGAATCGAATATCGAATCAGATAGATAAAACGTGCAGAGAGCTTAAGAATATCGTGTCGTCGCAATTCGTCGTGTTACCTTATAAGTGTCGGACCATCGTCTACGTCTTTCAGGATCTGTATAAGGATAAGGTGGAGCGGGAAAATCATCTCTCTCGATCGGCGGTTTGGTTCCAGGAGGAGGTTTCATGGCGTCCGGATAATGCGCCAACTCTATTGGCTCGTCATTATCTACTTGACTGGCCGGTGACTTTGGTCTGGTCTCGCTGAGAGCATCGACCAGAGCACGCATTCCAGATCGGCTGCTGCGTCCGCCACTGCTTCTTATCGAACGTGACGCTAAAATAAAATCATCGCATGATTTAGCGACGCGTATATCACGCACGATCCGGTTCCGTTTAAATATTTTATGATATTTAATTCTATTGCACACACAATTCTAATACAACTCTACAGAATTTAATTTTTATCAAAATTCTGTTTCTTTCGATCTCGAGAGAAATAAAGATGAATACCACTTACAGCTAGGTCTATGAAAGTGTGGGCTAGTCGGAGGTTTGTCGTACGGCTGTATCGGACGTCTCAAGTATCCTTGGGTCGGCGTTTCGGTCAAGTACGAATAAGTATAAATCCTAGACACATCTTCGGATGGACCACGTCCGTATTCTCGCAATATCAATCCGGGACTTCCAGTTCGCGCGGGATAATACTGGGGCAATTAACGTATATTATCACGGCTAAACTCATGCTGTTTCTTTTTCGATCAATCTTAAAGCGTCTCTCATACAGCTAAATTTACTCGGCAAAGGAATATAAAAACTCAACGCGCTTTGATTCTCTCTCAAGAGAAATCCACTGTTTCGAGATATCATTGAAAAATCTTTCGTAATCGCAAAAGCTAGCTTCGTTAAATATTTGAGAATAAATTAGCATAATGAGTCATCTTAGATGATGAAATTTATCATCGATAATAATTATTAAAACCATTATATTCGTGACCATCTTATCTTTTAGGGAATTTTTAATTCAAAATCATTTTTAAGTAACCAAGGAAATTACGTACACTTATATCTGACTTTCTATTTACTATTAAATTATATATTTATACTATTAAATTTCAATAAGATCTTCTCACTTTTTTTAAAAATATTTCTACTTCCGATAGAGATGCAAAGTAAATAGAAGAATAATCAAAAATTTACAAGGCAGCATCGTCCATCAACGATGTAAAAATTTCGAAGCTAGCTGTTACAAAATGAAATCAGGAATACGGATCATAAATATTTTAAAATATTTCATAAATAAATAAAAATGTCTCTTGAGAGAATGGCTGTGCTAGGAGATACATGGCATACCTTGCGACTGAGGCTGCTGTAAGGGCTGCAGAGTGATCCGTTCAGGCTTGGCGTGCGTGACCGCAATGAAAACTATACACAATGATCGTGCGAAAAAAAAAAAAGATAAACAACGATTAAGAAAGCAACAATAAAAATAAAAAAATAATAAAGAAGATCAAATCATAAATGGTAAATCGTTAAAATATATATATATATAAATATGTATATGTATAATATATGTATATAAAATTTTGGGCATCGAAGCGTGCTATAAAGATACGACATGTTAAGGAACATATGCATGTTAAAAGCCACATAATGTATCATTGAATACAATGGGAACGAAGCTATACACAAAGCTAATTACGAATAAAAAAAAAAAAAAAAAAAAAAAAAAAGGAAAAATCTTAAAAATATATATATATAAATATGTATATGTATAATATATGTATATAAAATTTTGGGCATCGAAGCGCGCTATAAAGATACGACATGTTAAGGAACATATGCATGTTAAAAGCCACATCATGTATCATTGAATACAATGGGGACGAAGCTATACACAAAACTAATTACGAAAAAAAAAAAAAGAATAGAAAGTACTTTGGGCTCTAAATGGGTCTACTTAAAATTGTTTTGGAAAACAAGGAAAAAAAAAAAAAAAAAAAAAAAAAGAATAGTAAGTACTTTAGGCTCTAAATTGGTCTACTCTAAATTGCTCTGTATAACAACGGACACAAAAATGAACCGAGCAGCAAAAAACGTTTCACATGAAAGTACGTGTCGTACAACAGTCCAAATATAAGCACGATGCAAGCTGAACTTCGTATTTCGCGAGCCAGAGCTGGCTCGAGAACAATATATTTCCTCTTGGTTATTTTTCCCCCCTTGTTTCTCTTTTTATTTCCCCCCTGCCGCCTTTTTTCATTACGATCGAATGACAAACTTCAAAATTCAAGTATGCGCACAGACACGATTTAGGTCGATCAACGGTGTACGATGCAATTGAACGGAAAAATGCAATTGGCGGACGTGGACAGCGACGTGCACGCGTTAATTACGAATGTCGATGTTCGAGATGAATGTTATTTGAAGCAATTAATCACGCGTTGTCGAATACATAAACGGATGATATTAGATATTAACGTACACGTCCGTACGGAAAATGTTAATGACACCTTTCCCTCCGCGACGTATTTAATGATCCATGACTATCGTGATTACAGGGGGAAAAAAAATGAATACTAAAATAGTTATGAATAATCACAAAAATAAAACAAATGATGAAACAAATGCAGTGATCTGTACACAGACACGAATGTACACGTATGATACAATATTTTACAAAAACTAAATATAATACACAGTTGGCCAGTTCCGATTCAAAAATTCGCGGTTAAACGAATTATAAAAATAAAAAAGAAATCGCGACTAATATTCGAATCCTATTTGACTGCTCATCGATCGACTGAAAGTGACCGTAACATCGACGGAAGTAGTCGGACAGTCGATGACCTTAATTGAACTTCCGACTTTCCTCCGATCCCCGCTATCTTACCTGCATCTCCGATGCGCTGCTGGAAATCCGTTCTGATTCTCGATGCTGTGGCGTGTGAGCTTCTCCGTGGCCGTTCACGATACCATTGGGTCCGCTAGGACCCGGGCCACAACGGGGATGCCAAATGGCAGCGCCCTGC
>NW_006263952.1:446389-448812 GCF_000469605.1 Apis dorsata
GTACATCTCCTCTCCATCGCCAAAAGGATCGCCACACTTGGTACAACGGGCACAAGTCGGGTGAAAATGATGATTGTCACCTGCCTGCAGCACCTTTCCGCTGATGTAACGATTGCAATAGGCGCATTTCACACCGAACAATTTCTGGTAATCCTTCTCGCAATAAGGCACCCCGTCTCTGTCGATCAAAGTCGAGGAATTTCGTTCGTTCAAAGAAGCACGTTTGTTAGACAGTTTAGATAAGCGCTAATAGTTGGGTCTAATGAGTCCTAACTTTCTCCGATTCTAATCTAGACAAATCCCTGACGGTTTGTTCTAACTATCAACTAAAAATCAGCGAAATTTCAACTCATTTCTCGACTTATTTTCTAGACCGTACTTTCTCGGGTTTCTTTTTCGTCTAATACATTAAATATAAAAGTAATTTCTTCTATTCTTCCAAGATTTCACGAGTTATATGATTTTCAACTGAAAGAAACTTTCGACAAGATCAAAATGAAAAGTAAACGTACTGGAATGTATGAGTTGATGAGAAAGTTCGATTTTTCATTCTGAGATTAAGATAAACAATTTTAAATAAATGGAACATTACGCGCATTGGATAATATATTCTACTTTCGTCTGAATTTTTAGAAATTAATTTACATAAAGCAATTCTTGCATTTCTGTTTTCCAATTACAAATAATTTATATAATATAAATTTTAGAAGAATGATTTCAATACTTTGATTGACAATATCAATATTATTTTCCCAATAATAAAATATTTAACGCAATAATATAAAGGATAATAATAATTATGCAAATATAACTCGTGTTAGATTAGAACGATATTTTTACTCACTTTCCCATATACTCTCCGTGAAGGACGGTGTCACAGCTGTGACATTTTAAACACCATACGTGCCACTGTCGATCGAGAGCTACCAAAGCCTGACCTTCTCGTAATTGGTTTCCACAACCAGCGCAGGCACCGGGGTCGGAGGGCCCGTCTCCGGATCCTCTGGTGGCGGAGCTATTCCCGATTGGCGTCGAGGCCTCTCGGACAGGGATACCGACGCATCGGTGGCAAAGAGCTTGACCTATAGACAACGCTCTGTTAGTTGAGATTGGACAGATCCGGTCGACGATCCGCATACGCTCCGCATTGTCTTTTATTCGAGAAACGAACCATAGATCCCGTATCTTCGCGGCTGATTCATCGTTGCAACGCGCAATACCAATGGTAGAAAAGGAGAAGCGTTCGTCCATTCGTTGTTTTCTCTTCGCGTATAAATAACCAAACCGATTCCAGCTTCGCCGATCGATACGATCGATCAATTTCTCACGGTAATCGGTAAACGTTCTCCCAGTTATCGTCTCAATTTTCTTGGAACGCGCGTACGCATCCTTCTAATCGAAGAGTTCAAAGATCGAGAATCGAAGCTGCACGCAGTAGTATCGTCTTATTTGCGGTATCGTTTAAAAATAAGCGGCATTATCGTTGTCCTCGATCGGCCAGATCGATACAACAACGGTGGTAGAAGATGCGCATAAATATTTGCACGAGGAAACAATGAGGAGAAGCGAAACGGAGCAAGTTTAACTTGCGATACGCTCGTTTCGACGCGTGCGTATTTTTAAGCGTTCACCGCGTAATCGTTACAAGGCCACGTGAGCGTAACCTCGCTCACGATACACCTAAGTGGTAATTTGCCTTTAACAGGTTTACCGGTACTCCAATTCTGACGATCGAATCGCAACCAGCGAATCTTCGTTCTCCTTTCGAGTTTAAACCGGATTGTCCTCGCTCAAGTATTTACAATTAGAAATTACGATTAGACTCGATTAGATTTTTTAGGAAGTGCATTTTTTTAAGAATTTATTTAAGAAGTATCGTGTCCATCTCGATGGTTTTTTTCCTGAAACGATTATTAAAACAGAAGGTGAATAATTTCGATGGGAAACGCACCTTGGACGAGGGAAACCTTGGTCCCCTGTCCGAGTAACGGTTGTCTGCATCGTTGGCAGTGGAAACAGTTGGGATGGAAGGCATGCTTGTCTCCGGCAGTGACCACGTCGCCCTCCACGTATTCTCCACAGCCCGCGCACTTTGTTCCCCACCGTTCCCTGTAATCCTGAAAAATTAAAAAGCCCACACGATCGTTACGAGCGATTCGCCAGACATCGCATCCCAGAGCGAACGCGTGAAATATACCCTTCTCAACGATCTTCGCAGTCTCGTTTGTCATCGCATGGAATGGTTTATTTGCTCACCAAGATAAAACCAAGAGGAGATTGAGGAGGAACGACGAGAAAACTTTCTAACGAATTTTACGCGCGATTTTATCGAGACTTTTTGAAAAGGTGATATACCGCTTCTTCCGAATGTTTTAAAAACAAAAAAAAAAAAAAAAAAACTTGAAACGAAAGAAGGAAAATAA
>NW_006263952.1:450845-457674 GCF_000469605.1 Apis dorsata
AGGAGAAAAAAAACAGAAAGATGAAGAAAAAAGCGGTTCGAGCACTTGTCGGAGTGCTTATGCTTACGCCGTGAGCCGCGTATCGAATCCGGGTGAAGGTCTGACTCGTGGTCGAAGCGGTCGAGCCAGGTGTAGTCACCAATGTGCTCGTGAATTTTTAATGGATGGAAAAAAAAAAATCGGTCGAAAGAATTTATTGCCACCGTTGATTGGCCAACGTACGAAGAAAAGATTTATCGCGATTCGAATTAAGTCGAATTTCGAATTGTTCTTTTTATCCGATTTTACGACAATTTCCAACGTCCACCGTTTTCCATTCGCTCAATGGATTCGGATATGGATAACTCGACTTCCAATTATTATTCTCGCGCGATGCAAAAAAAAAAAAAATCTCGAGCCAGTTTTTACGTTAATTGGACGATCGGTCGATACGATAGTTAACGGAGATCGCACGAATCACCGTGTTCTCTCCGTGTCGATCGTAATTAACGCTCAAGAGACGAGGTGGTCCCCTTTGCGCGCCTGGACCACGATGAAACCTCTTTGATAGAGCGTTCAAAAGAAAGTTCCCTCGAATAAGAAGGAGAAAACGCAATAGGATCGATGATCGCGTAACGAAGCGGTTACGTGGCAAGATTCGATCGGGTTTTTTTTATATCGGTATGACCTGGCGTGACCCAGACGAGACACCTGCGGCTCGATTGCGTAAAGTTTGTGGACAGTCTCGTGTGATCGATTAACTGGCAAATGTTAAGCGCCATTGACGTGGAGTCGAGCGTTGTAATTTGCGAAGATTGTGAGAAGTCGAGTGTATTACGACGCTTTGTTGAAAATCTAGGACATGCTTGGGCGTAGTGTTCTCCATAAATCAAGTTTTACAATGCTTCGTTTATCGTTAGATATATTATTTTCCTTGCGGTCAAGAAATTTCTAACGTGTTGCACTCTTACAATACGATTTTAGATTTGCAAAAGCCTTCGAAATTTTTAAAATGATGTCAAAGAGGATTTACAAGGATTCGTTCTAAATATCCTTTAGCGTAGCCGCCTTCTTTTCTCCTTAAGCCAAAAATAAATTTCCTCATAACTCCATATTCTCCGATACCATGCATATGGCGCCAATTCCTCCAAGTTTATTTCAACGTAGCCTGCTACTTCTAACTCAAAGGCAGAAACCTTTGTGTTTAGACAAGCTAAAACTAGCTACCAACTGACGTAACAACACGATCTATCATCTATCTACTCTCGTATCATCTCGAAAGAGATAAAGGCTGAAATAACAGATACATACATATGTACGTTCTAATATACCTGAGATATATCCTTGGTTACGCAACATTCGATTCTTTTTCCTTTTTTTTTCACGTTATTTTTTCCATTTTAATATCCGGTTCCCGGTGTACAATGACGAATAAGAAAACGGCCACGAGCGTTCTTCTTTTCTCTCTGCCAGTCTGGAACGACTGGCGAAGGCGTTAAAGGAAATAACAGAACGATCGTCACACGACTAGTTCGAGTGACTCACGCCAGAATTTTTTCTTCGTTTTCCCGGTTCCGTTTCACTCGCGATGAAATGAAACGTTCTTTTCCTCGCCCCAAGAAACGCACCGATGTTTCAATCAAATGCTTTAAGGAGAATCGAGAAAATTCGAATTTATCCGAGATTAAGGATGCTAATTGTTAATGCCAATATTTCATCGTTAATTTATATCCGAGGAGAATAAGGAGAAAAACACGTTTACTTTGAATATTTGTATAGAACGTGTATATCGCTTCATTATCATATTCCTCTTTTGCTTTTTTAAACGACCTTGCTTGCTCGTATACGTTAAAAAATTGAACAATCACCTATTGTGATCAATAATCTTCAATTATTATAGTACAATTATTATAGATCACGAGAGTTCGAATTAAATTTGTAGCTCGCTTAATTACAAATCGTTTAAATTTAATTAATATTCCACGTCTCAATTGAAAACCACTAGATGCTAACTACTTGTAAAGTAAAATGATTTAATCCAAACTGTTGCGAATTACCAACAAACGACTTATTCGAAATACCAATTGAGGATAAAATCCGGTTAGATGAAAAACGCTTGCACGTTTGCGTGGCAACCTCGACGATGTTTCAAGTTAAAATTACACTCCGTAAGGAGTTTCCCATGTGTATGATCAAGAACAAGGTCTGAAAGAGCGGAGTCAACGGGTCGTTCTAATTCAATGATTCGATCCCCCGCCAGAAGTCTCTTCGTTACGTTATCGGTTGTTTTGAACGCGAAGAAATCTCTCGTTCCCTCTTCCTTCGTGTATACACAATCCATAAATTGCCGTCTATCAGTTGAAGCATTGTTACGTGCGAAAAAAAAAAAAAAGAGATTGCGACAATGGACGGTTCATCGACGAGAAAAGAGGATAGGCTGGATTATCTTTTTAGAAGACGATCGATCGACCGTTATGCAAATAACTCAATTTCCGTCCCGAGAATCGCGAAATTGTTCGCGGTCGTGGAATGCGATTAACCGAGGTAATCCACTTTCTCGTGGTCGATGGGTAATCAGGTTCCTTTCTCCCCTGGTTGGAAGAAAAAAGCGGCCACGAATCGTGCGTGACTTTCGTACGTAAGTCTCGCGTGCTGACAGTCGGGGCGATGTCATCATCGGGACAAAAATACGAGATGATTCAAAGGTGAGATCGCAGGATTCGGCTATCGTTTCACAGCTAAATGGAAAGTCTAATATATATTTTAATAGCTCGCGTCAGTGTAAATTTTTATACGTATCACCGTCCCGAGAAAATTATATTTTTAAATATAGAGATACGTGGAATAAAAGTAATAATAGTTTATTTGTAGACCATACAACGTGGTAAGAAATAATTATAATAAGAAATAATTGACTGTTGCGATACGAAAGAGGAAAGATTATATGTACACGTAACGCGATTTGATGTATCGTTTTAATCGTTATGATATGTAACTTCTTAACGCAATAAATTTTGGAAGTTTAAAAAGATATCTCTTCGAATTAAATTCGTATCATTTTTGAATCAGCTTGTATACACATATGACACGCGACCCGAGTAATTACATCGCGATGAGTATATTAAATACGTATCAATTTGTTAAAGGATACGTGACTTTTTTCGCAACGGCGAGACGATGAGTCTCGTTTTCCGGAAGTATAAATCAAGCTTTCTCGCTCGTCTCATTTAACCTCGTTTAAATACCGCGCCAATACGCCGAGTATTCGTACTCCAACTTATATTAAATCGCGAGTCATGTTCGCCACCGAGCTAATGTTCGCTTACTGTCAAATTTATCGAGAACTCGAAATCAAATAAATTCTCGGCAAACAATTTCTTCCACGATTATATGTAATTATCGCGATAGAGATTTTAGCTTTATCAGTTGATTAGATTAAAAACGTATCGAAACGACGAGAATATATAATTATCCTCTGTTTACAGAATCGCTTGTTTTTCCGTCAAGCGTTCACACCGCGACTTTAAAAATATACGATGACATCACGCGACGACCGTATATTTGACGTCATCGTGCTAGACGTCACGTGAGTTAGAACAAGTCCCGTATAATTCTACGTGTGTATTTCTTTGCGAGCCATTTTAATTGCTTATAGGAAATCGATGACAATTTTCAGTTATCCGTTGATAGGGATAGTTCGAACGTATAATGGTGCACGACGATATCGAGAAATAATTTCGCCAGGAATTATTTGCGGTTCGAAGTTGATGAATATCTTCTATAGAGTTCAATTTCCAGATTTCCAATGGGCAATATTGAGAGTTTGGTATGAAACTTGTTTACCAGAAACTTCGATACGAGATGCGTTTCTCTTTAGAAGGAATAGAATTTAGAACTCATTGAAACGACACACCTTGGACCTATGGTGGATACGCGATACAATTGTAACTCAATACTAACTTTCGATCGATTATTTGTTCGATATTAATCGTTTGTGATATCAACAATTTATTTAATATTTATTATTCCAACTTTTTTATATTTAATAAAAACATATTTCAAAAACTTGCCACAAATTGGAAATGAAAATTTCTTTTACGTTATATAATATCTTGATATCTTCGCTGAATATCTATATATAGATATACCTTCGTTCAATTACACGTAAAGAATATATACGATATGATAAAATCGAAAAGAATCGAATCGATATAATGTTAAGCGCAATTCGACACGAGACCGCGAAAGGTTAAAGATTCTATTTTACTATCTGAGAAAGATCAAAAGATCGTATAAATAAAAGCGCAGTAGAATCTTTTGATTTAACTCTTTGACGTAGCAACTAGATGTTATTCGTTGAATCGTACTTGAACAAGCTTACTTCAAGTCGTTTATTTTCCTGTTATTGCCGTGGTACCATTGAAACGAGAAGGATACTTCAATAAACCACTATGGAGCCCCGTTCCATTATTACCATGAAACCATTAATGGCTTATTACCGATGTAGTAGTTACGATGACAACCGTAAGAACGAAATAATAGAAAGATTAACGAATACAAATATGTAAAGTACATAACAATATAATACATTACAGCGATGATCGAGGACCTTTGCCCGTATTTACCATTCGCAATGAATAACCAAGTCGACGTTCCGTCAGGAAGCACGAAAGACACACCTATACACTTTGTACAACTGTTCCAGAACACTGTAATTTCCCTTATTAGAATAATTGGATAGACCAGCTACCGCAAACTATGCATACCACCGTTAGGGAACAAGAAATCTCGTTCGCGAGGAATCTGAAACGACCTCATTCCGATTCTAATCCAAAGCAACGATAAGCAACGATAAAACAGACGAGAGACGTTTGAAAGCATTCGACGTTTGAAAGCATTCGTCGTTTTTTCACCGAAATTGGGCCACGTTCGTTCATATTTTCTACGATATTATATTACCGATCCTCGCGCGTAGCGTTTCGCAATCGCGAGCACGAGTGCTATTTCTACGCGAGCGATGTAGAAACATGCTTTAATAATCTTGATAGAAATTTCTGGCGTGGAATTCGCCGCGTTGATAACGCGCGAACCGGTAAGAGTTCGTAGGAGGAGATCAGAATTTTTAATGAACGATGATCAACCGGATCCGGCAAGTTGTGACACCCACTCGAGCTCTTATTATTTATTTCTTCTCCGTCTTTAAAATCTTTTATACGAATCGATTCACGTCCGATCGATCGTGATGATTTCGTTAAACGATTTAACACGAGGCAATTTATTAAGGTAAATAATTATACGCGCTTGAAATAGAGTTCGGGGAAAAAAGAGAAGTTGCGTAATTGCGGTTCATCCACATGCAGATCGTCCCACATGCGACGGAACCCCGGACACAGTATATATTAATATGATTCATAATCTTGTTTAAATGGGATGTCACGAAATCGTGTTTCCAGGTTACTGAAAATCTCACCCGAAATTCTGTGTTATTAATTCTGTGGTTCAACGACCTGGTCGCGTACTATATTTTTCAATGCATCGTTTATTCGACGCGCCATTAATCGTTTCATCTTAACGAACGATGGTTGTTGAGGTATAAATACATGGACTGGTTTAGAATCTATTTAATCTCATTAAGATACGTGTATGTAGTACGCTCATATAGTTGCAAGGGATGAACAACGACGTAGGGAGGGTTCGTATAAACATGACCTGATTAATTTTTCTGCAGTATTCATTTTTATTATAAGATACACCTTTGAATAAAGAAACCAATAATAAATAATCAACTTTACTCTCTCGATTTCATTCCCTAAAGTAGGTCAGAGTAACAATAAAACAGAATGCAAAGTGAATGACCTCCGACAAGAATCTCGAGAAAATTAATCAACCCCTGAAGGCAACAAAGATGTACACATCTAGAGAAAAGAAAATTTCGGATTTCTCTTATACATTTTACATCGCTTTATTTTATCGATCGTTGATACAACGATGTTCGTTCTATATTAAATAAATCAATTGATCGTTTCACAATATTAGATAATATTACAGTGATCGATGAAACCACTAAAAACTTCACGGATTTTTTCTTCTCGTAAAGGAAGGAAACCGGTTTAGTTAGATCTATGATATCGTACGATTCAATTCGTAATCCATCATCAAGAATAACGCGTTTCACATACGTTCCTCTCCGCTTCGGTATGTTAATATGATTCATAAATGGTTTAAATAGGATGTCGCAAAGTGGGGTCAAACACGACGACCCTTAAGTGGCTAGATCTTTCTCTCAATGCACTTTGGGTCACACGCGATCGGTCAACGATTGTACGTATTTAATGAATTTTTAGAGATCGTGGTCAATCGTTAACCATCTTTCGAACGCAATTGAAATCGTGATTTGATATTTTTATAGAAGAAAACTGGAAAAAATATGAAATATTTCCAAGAAAATATTTTACAAAAATAATTAATACCATTATTTAACATCATTCTTGTGTCGAAAAGTTACTTTCTTGTTCTAGATTCTAATATTTTTTTCAATTTTTACTACAACTACGAGTAGACAAAGATTCCAGCGTTTGAACGTTATCAAAGACCAAGCTTTTAATAGCTCATTCTCCGCTTATCGGTATTTTTGCACGCCCTATCTAATCGCATCAATAATATAACAAAAAAAAAACGCTATTAAATCGTTCGTTACGATTCGATGAGAATTCAGGCCAATATTATGATTACTATTCGATTAATATTTTTATTATTATTATTTTATTATTTCGATTTCAAAACTATAGCTATTTAGTAAAATTTAATACAATTTTTTTATATAAAAAAAAAAAAAAAAAAAGACGAAAGA
>NW_006263952.1:457861-459172 GCF_000469605.1 Apis dorsata
GATGCATTGCGAAGAAAATATGGTAATCATTCGTTGCTTATGCAACAGGATGTAATGAGTCCTTTGTGTGCAATTAACCGCATCATAGCTATGTGTTACAACTATTTAATAATGTATCGAACATCATTGAGTGGTAGCCCACGAGAAACGAATGCACGAAGAATTGAATTACAAAGTGGCCTGCATACCGCTTAACTTTCATCGAGGCGTTGTCGAATGATTAGTGAAACGATATCGTGATAATTATAAACCGTTATGCAGAGAAGTCACGTGATCTTATACATATATCTCTCATATTTCTCATATTTCTTTGATTTCCATTAATTTTCAATAAAAAAAAAAAAATTACGATAGATATCAAACGATGTTTCTCTCGTAAGAAACAATCGAATATCACGATGATGAATTACGAAACTATGATATAATACGAAAATTATCTTAACGAGAGTATTCTACAGAATGACATAAAAGTAAAGAAAGAAAAAAATTGAAAAAAAAAATTAAAGAATTTTGAAAATAAAAACGATATAGAAATTTATGATTTCATCTCTGCATCATTCTATTTAAGGAACAAGAAAGTTCTTTCTCCTTTCTCGAAGTTTTCATTGGTGATCGTTCTCTGCTTAAAGATGCATCGATCGTGTCTGAACGGTCACGTTCTTTTTGCTGGTCACGTCACGAACATCGGAGGGAGAAAATCGTGACGAGTCGTTCGAGGAAATGGCGGAAAGAAAGGGATCGTATCGATGAACTTTTCGCGTGTCAGTGAGCAAACTCAAAGAAAAATATCCCAAAGATTAGACAATCGACGTTATCTAATAATTCTTTCTTTTTTCAAGATCTGCTACTTGTCGTTCTAATCTCTTTATCTAATCGTCTGTTCGATATCGCACTTTTATCCTATTGTTCCTTGAAATTTAAACTCGTTTAAAATAAAATTAAAATTTTGCCTACGTTATCTAAGAATCATGTATGATATCACGCAGTCATTGAGCATTACATTTTCGCATTTCGCTACAATTACTTTCGTCTATCGTGAGTGATTAATTAACGCGGATGACGTTACACGAAATTCAAGGTCTCCGATAGACACTCGAAACGAAATCATAAGATCTAAATCGTTAAGTCATTGTTCCCGAAAATTTTCTAGAAATATATTTTTTTTTAATTTTAAAAAAAAAATTAAAAAAAAAGTTATATTCTAAATCTACGAATCTTGATCTTATTATTAACTTTTTTATCGATAAAATTTCGAGAAAAAATTCCAGGTAGAATTGGACGACAATCGCAATATCACGAAAAAAAAAAAAA
>NW_006263952.1:459461-464638 GCF_000469605.1 Apis dorsata
TCCAAACATTTCATTTCCTTCCTTAAAATATTATCCGGCACAATTTCCACCCTAGATTGTCTCGAGCAGCAGTTTACCCGACTCGAAAAGAACTCCTTACCCCTTTTCAACTGTTTCTGCTTGAGTTCCTGGTCCCTCTTGACCCCGTTACTTTCACTCGCAATAAAATTTTCGCTCGTCTTCGACTTCATTATACCGGTTGGTTGTGACGATTGCGTAACACTCGCAGTAACGCCACAACGAGAACTACACCTCTCTTTTTTTTCTCTCTTTCCGTATAGACCACGATAAGATAATCGATATGTATCACGATTGGGAATGTTTTTATCGGCTAATTTATCGTTCGATACGATATTTTACGAGAATAAAAACTATAACGATAGAGATCAAAAATAAAATTCTTCTATTAAATAAAAAGAATTTACGATTTTAACACACCTCGCGACATGTTGAAATATTCACACGAATGCTCGCGGCGATAAATACATGCGATCACGAGTTCGAGACGCCCGTAAATACGATATAAACAGCACGAGCGCCGATCGCCGACTGACGACGAGCGGCGAACGATCGAGACCGGAGGCGCTGAGGATTCGTGCGTCGAGTTCCGATTGTCAACCACGATTGACATTTACTTTTCACGGCCGTTCCTATACGTTATGATTGCACGCATGCATCACGAATAATCACGATCCATGTCGAAAATACCTGTATGTATCGATCGCGTCGATTTCACCGATTAATTTGTCCCGCTGTAAATGGTGGCCTTTGTCTCTTCATGAATCGATCGAATTATATAACTTGATATAGTTCGATAATTTTTCTTTTCCGTGAACGTAGAATAAAGATGATACTTTACAAGTTAATTTATAAAATAAATCTCAATGTTAATCCTTGCTACGTTAAATATTTAGTTAAAAAACGTTTAACATTATAAAATTATATATTATAATTAAAATTCGCAGAAATAATAGAATGACGCGTGTACTTTTAATTAGAAATTGTTTTTAATGGAAGGTTTATTAATGGAACGTGAGCTGTTTCCAATCAGTATGCAGCTATATTTAATCTCCCGATATCCCAAGGGTTATTTAGAAATAGTAGTACCTTGAACCATATTTCTATTCTTTTATTCCCTTTTTTTCTTTAAATATCTCGCGATTTTTTTTTTTTAACTGTTCAATAATTATCTTATTTAAGGGATAAGCTTGATGTCAGATATATTTTACAACGATGCTGTGATTAATTCTTAAAAAGGGTGCGCCTAATCGTTTTTTCGACCGTCTACATGCGAAGGTCATCGCGATATACGATCGTAAAGTAATCAAGGTTGGCGAAGAAATCAACGTGCTAGCAACGATAATAACGCATCGTTATCAATTAATTAACAATGGAAAACAACACGGTGAAGTCTTGCTTTACAGTTCTCATTCACGTTTCTTAGTATTGTTTGCACGATCGAGTCACGTACGGTAACAACAAAATTCCGCAACGAAGAAGAAGAAACAGTATCGTTAGGTCGAGGACTATCAAATGAACACGTAAGAGAGTTTGCATAAATTTCTGTTTACCTTCCTCGATAAGGAACGAGTAGAAACTTATTATTACGTGCAATTTTAACCAGTTTGTATGCACAAATTACGAAATACGAATTATATTGAATTTACCGATCTTTTTGAATCATTAAGATTAACCAAATTCTGGAGTAATTGGATCATTTCAATAGGATTTAAATTTTCATTGAATGAAAATTTATAATCAAATTTCAAATTTTTATATGAAAAAAAAGGGAATCAAGGATGAAAATAAGATCGAAATAATTAATCATAGTTCGTACACAATACGAGTATGTTTTATCTCGAAATCAATTACGCGATAGTGTTATTATGTTACCAGTATGTACATCGAAAGGGAATTCTATACGACTTATCTGCTTTCAAATAGTGCTGGTATTTGTTACAGGTATATATGCGAATATCTTGGACTAAGACATTATTTATACAACGGTATTTGAAAAAAAATATTTTAGAGTGATATAAATCATCCCCGAAATAAATTATGATAGTAAATGATTTTTTTAGATCTTTGTATCGATATCATCAAACGTTTTAATAGAAATAAATTACGAATGAAAAAAATTAAAAAATTTCTTGCAAACTATGAGACAGTCTATGATAGATTATATTTGTTGAATATGTGTATACATTCGCCGCACATGCCACATATGTACAGACATTTATAGGATGATAAAAGTAGAACTCAATGCGACAAAGATCCACCATTTGCAGCATACATTCAATTCATTTTTGAATTTTTCTGATTTTTAAACCGATATTACAAGCTTCGGACTCTTCGGAGAAACTATACGTGCATGTACGTTACAGAAGAATGAAAAATCATGTTATTGCATACCGCGAATTTTAAACTATTTTTATTTATTTAATTTTATTTAATTTTAAAATATTTTTTATTATATTGTCTCTTTTGTACCTTAAATAAATAAAGTGTAAAATCTATATTTATATCTATCCTTTTTTTTTAAAGAAAAATACTTTATATTTATATTACAATTTTGATAAGAGAGAAAAAAAGGGGGGAAAAATATATATATATATATAAAAATAATAAAGCTCGTGGAAAGATTCGCTGAGGCATGATAGACCAGCACGCGGATCAGGAATGCGTGACGGCTAGTATCGTGCAACGAATCGAAGAAACGCGAAACGAGAGAGAAAAATAAGACAGCAACGCTTGATGCGCGTCGAGTGTCAATACCTGCGTGACTGAGTCACGTAGCGGCTTTTTAAGTTTGCTTTCTTGCCTCGTGTCTGTTATCGCAAGACCGCGGTTTAGACGATCAACCGGATCCTTTTCGTAACTATTCCTTTTCCTAACTATTCCTTCAAACAGTCGTAACTTTGATCGCCATTATCATACGAATATCTCTCCTTAGAACGATGATACTTCTAGTTATTATCGATAAGGATTATTATATTTGATATATTTTTAACAGATTGAACACATGCGAAGATTGTATAAAATTTTATAAGACGTCAATCCGTTTAAGTCACCGGAGGTGTCCAGTGACCGCAATTCTTCCTGCGTTCCCATTTTGTCGCGCACTTGTTTCCACGATAAGATAATTAAATAGGCTCGCGTAATTTTTTTCTTTTTTTCTACTTTTATTTCATGAATTCGATATGCATTAAAAAAAACACGCGAGAAAATAAAATGATCAAAGTGATCAATAAAAATTAAATCTGAAACCTTGAGAATTTTTTAAATTACAATATGTAATTGTAATTATAGTACGAAATCGATTATACGAGATTGTAAAAACAGAAGAACAGGAATAATAAATTACTTATTGTTAGTAAAATTATAGTAGCATTCCATATATGGTAGCATTCCATAAAAAATGCAAAAATTTTCAAGTTAATATTTTAATTGAGAATCATAAATGCAAGTAAGAATGCAAGATTGTTTCGATACAACTTTCATTTTTTCTTCTTTCAACGTACTACTTTCTCTTGCTCTTTAAACGATTGTATATCAACTGTATATCCTGACATTTAGCTTCGATTTTCATATTAGAGATTTTAGTAACTTGTAACGATATTTAATTACGATTATTAATTGTTGCTTCAACAAAAAGGATACATTTGAAGGATTTAATACATATATTAATATCTTGAGATTTTCGAAGAAAAAAATTTGTGCATTTTTTTTCTACCAATGGAATTTTCTACCAGCAGAGAAACGAGACAATATTCAAATGTAATCGTATCTGCTTATAGGATAATAAACAATATTTCGTCGCATTTCACAGGTTATATAACCATGGAGTTACGTTACATTCACTTCAGTGACTTCCTCGAAGGACCTCCTACCAATAACCCGAATACGAGAGGTAAAATATCGATTCGCATATATTCGAGAGAAAGGATTGAGAATTCGATGAAACTAATGTCCTTTGACCGGGATAAAGATTCTTTCTATTTTTGATTTTTTGCCAGAAACTGGTTAACTGCCACCTGCTACATTTAATAAAGTTTTTACATTTAATAAAGTTGAATACTGAATTATTTTGAAAAATTAATTTGTAGATTGTACAACGATCATTTATCAAGTTTTAATTTTGGAAAGTAATATTTGAAAATATATTAAAAAATACCTTACATTGAATTGAATTGAATTGAAATATGATTTAATGATTACGTATAATTTTGTCTTTTCATCAAAATTCTTAATTTTCAAATGAATTCAATTTTTAAATAATAATTAATGAATTATTTGACTTTTTCTCATATTTTATACGAATCGATACAACTGAAACACCCTATAAATACTATATTTCCTTGAACGCATATAATATATATAACTCACGTAACCGCAGAGGTCTCCCTTCTATCTCTTTCTCGAGATAGAAACATTGTTGCAGTCGGACTATTTTCAAAGCAAGCGTCGGAACAGAACTCTTGTGAAAAAAAACCGATTCGTTCCACAATTTCAATTTAATTTGAATGCGTGAAATCACTTCCTTCTCGATTATTAATGGTTCATTATAGCTTCGCGATAAGATTCGAGCAATTGCATGATTCCACGTGCCATGAATTTATCGTCAGATTTTTACTGATCATTTATGCAAACTTCTATTGCTAAATGAAAAACGTAGGTCATAAAAGCGCGCGCGTCCATGCCAATTTCGATGCATTTCACTCGATGGGATTGTCCCTTCCGGTTCTAGCGCAGCGTGAATCGAACACAAGGGGGGCAAGTATCGATCTGCAGCGGTTGCAGTTTCACTGAAAGCCGGCAACGGAGTTAACGACACTCTCCGAGGGTAGGACCCTTGTACCAAATGTATGTCAATATACAAGGGACGCAAAAGAAAAAAAAATCAATACCATTTGTCGATTGGTATATTATTTAAAACTCCTATTTATAATTCGAATGGAATACGCGTTAAACGAGGGTGCGAAAGATAACGTACATCGATTCCATACGAAAATAATTTCATAAAACAGGTTATCGATTTTAAACGATTAAACTTCGAAATGTAGATTATTTATAATTATTTTATAATAAATTAGCTGTATAATTATAACGAAATATATATAAATATGCTAAGTATGCGACAAAATTTAGGTATATATATATATATATATATATATATA
>NW_006263952.1:464809-466809 GCF_000469605.1 Apis dorsata
ATGGCGATTATATTCGAAGGAAGTCAATATTTAAAGACAATAGACATATATGGCGCCATGCTATAGTTTAGAAAAAGCAGGACGATTCATTAAGCGTGTCACCGTATTTGCGTTTGTCCCATATAGAAACTAATCTTGAATTTGTGTTTGAAAAATGATAAGCACGAGTCGTTAATATATTTACATTGAATAGAATGAAATTGTATATTTAAATGTGTTAAAAAAATGAAATAATAATATTTCGGAACGAAATTTGGATAGCGAAAAAAGAATAAAATGAACAGAATGGATACTGTAGTTCGTGAAACTCGCGTTGCAGTATATATTGTATATCTCGCTACTTCTCTCAACACTGCATAGGTATTGAAGCGCATACACGATACATCGTGCGAGGTACGGTTGCGTGGGTAGAACGCATAATTGCACGAGCGTCCTCAGATACCGTCTTGAAATCGGTGCTACGCACGGACCACGCAACGAAAAGAATTCCACTTGAGTCGATATTTCAAACAATCGAGGAAAGGAATGCTTTTATTGCTGCTATGAAAAATGAATTTGTACGCACTTATGTACTTGTTATCTTATTATTTATGGGAATGGTTTATAGAATTAAAAAAATTTCATGTGAACTAACGATAATATAGATTGTTTTCTCTAAATAATTTTATGAGAAAACTCTCATATATATTTGATGGTAAAACATCCGGGAATGCAAGAATTAACATTTCTATCTTAAACGCGTGGAATTACGCAACAATTATAACACGTTGAAAAGCCTGAATAAGACACGATACTTTGTTTTCTACTTCTGTTAAATCAATGAAGTTCGTAACAATGTGAGAAAAAAAAAAAGAAAAAATTAACTTTTTCATAAATTATTCTAAAGATGATGCCACTAGTAGCTTCAGCTGAAGATCGAATATGAGCCAGCACTGTTTGAGAATGCAGGTCATTCTCAAATAGCGCGAAAACAAAATGAACAGGAAAAACATTGGTGGAGGTTTATACGTCGAGAGCTTACCCTAGGAAACGTCAAACCGATGGATCTACCTATTTATAGCCCCCCGAGTGAGTTTAACGATACGATCCTTTCGGAAAACATTCGGTATGCTCATCACGAGGAAAAGACCGTGAAAATTGAACAGAAACCGCATGATACAGGGGCGTACCCCGAACACGTTTTTCAACTCTTTGGCAACAGTAAACGAGCCACACATACATACACATACATTCGCCTCAAATAGAGAAGTTGCGGAGAGAGAGAAAAGCTAGCCGGCATTTAGTACTTGGTTTCCGCCTTTTACTTACCCATCTTTGCGACTGGCACGAGATATAATACTTCTAACGGCAGTTAGTCGCAGTCAATGAGTTACACGATCATATTATACCACTGGTCACAAATAGAAACAGCACGAAATTTCACTTAGGAAATCACGGAAAACGCAAGAGACCGTCTTACCACCGAACGCTCGACGTCCGACATTGTAGTGGCGAGCAAGCGTGACAATGCGCAAGCGCATCTGTTCTCTCATTACCGTATCTAAGATTCCAATCACCTAGTATTTCATGTAAGAAAAATTTCAAAAAAAATTTTTTAATGTTTCATATAATGATTAAATTAAATAATCGTCTCTTTATCAATACCTACCTAATGTGTTTTAAAAGTTAGTAATAGACTGAATGAATAAATATAAAAAGATAGCATATAGCGTAGTATACTAAAATCTTACATATGTAAGCAAAATGGCGCCAAATGAAAGAAATAAAAATAATATTTTTAAGTATCACTTCAGAGGAACAATGGGAAATATTGTGCTTTCAGTATGAATGAAATTTCGAAATTATGATTTATCATTTCAATTATTTCAATGGTTTATATAAATATAATCGAATATAAAATGTATATGTTACAAGATATCTGTTAAATATTTTTTATTTATTTTTTAATTTTATAATGAATTTTAATTTTAATTTCAATCATTATTAATGTTGCAATCTTA
>NW_006263952.1:467092-467931 GCF_000469605.1 Apis dorsata
CGAACGATATAATGTCATATTTTTCAAAATAAAGCGATTTATCAATGAATGCAGAAATAGAATCATTTCTTGCAAAATTTCGATTAATTTCAATAAATTTTAATAATTTAACATATCAAATATTTAATATATTGTCACAATTTACATTATAATATTCGAATTATATTGTAATTTATTTTTAAAAATAAATAATATTACTTGAAAATAAATAAATTATAAATATAATGACTATTATTTACATTCTTTCAAAAATAATGTGAAGATTTAGATTGAATTTCAAACAAATTTAACTTGAAAAATATAATTAGATAATATAATTATGTAAAAAAATATAACTAGTCTATCTAATAAATAATACATGATAATAATAATACATGATATAATATTTAATATAATTAAAATATGAAATAATTTATTATAATATATTTATTATAATATATTTATTATAAAAAATTTCATATTTTATCATATGAAATATTTGATATCAACATATAATAATATGAACTTCAAAAATATTATTGATTTATCTGGCAATTAAATCAAATCGTAGAATTAATGTGTAATTTATATATTCCAACAACATATATTCAAAATTCATATTTCATAATCTAAAATATTGTAAAAAATTAAACACTTGCGAATAAAATCACAGACGAAGTGACAAAAACCTAACATAAAAGGCATTTCTTTTATTCTATATTTCAAAAACATTTTTTCAAAAGAATTTTTTCACTATTTTAATATCAATTTTAAGATTATCAATATAAAATATATAAATTTGTCTCAGAATAAGATTGCAACATTAATAATGATTGAAATTAAAATTAAAATTCATTATA
>NW_006263952.1:468184-469651 GCF_000469605.1 Apis dorsata
TTTAACAGATATCTTGTAACATATATTTTATATTTGATTATATTTATATAAACCATTGAAATAATTGAAATGATAGTAATTTCACATATTATGTGTATTTCTCCAAATTTTTCCAAGAACAAAGAAAAAAAATGATAGAAGACAGATAAAATAAAAATTGAACATTCTGCGCCATCTGTAGCAGAGTAGATGAAATAATATAGATAAAAATAGCAAATAGTAGAAAAAAGATAACGATAAAATAAGAATCGACTTTTAATGCCCTCTCTCGAAAAGATATCTCTTTAAAAGCAAGATAAAATACAATCAAAATAAAAAACTAGTGCCATCTGTTGAGTATAATATGATATTTTTAATATTCTAGAGATGGTGCTAATCTGCAATTCTTACCCAATCTCATTGCGTTTGCAAAGATGTTTTATCTTCAAGAGATGGCGCTAATAATCAATTCCTATATCACTTCAATGACGTATCTATTGTAAAAGATTCTGAAACAACTTTAAATACAATTTTAAAATATTAAGCACTTTATCTATTTTAAGAAATACGGAATTTTTTTCTTATCTACCAAAGAATTAAATAATATACTTATAAATTTTAAATATTAATCTAAAAAATTCTTTTTATAATTTCATTATATATATTTATTACTAATTATGGCATAAATGATATGTGGCTATTAAAAATGCAATTAAAGATTTTTAGTAAAATAAGAAACTTTAAAAATAATAAACGATTAGTAATTAAAGTATAAGATACAAAATAAATATCAAGAAATAAGTTTTAATAACAAAAAGAAGAAAACATTAAACAAATCATTTGTAAATCTTATCAGAAATTAAGTCTACTTTATTCAATTCCATTATAAAAATTTGAAAAATTAACTCATGATAGAAAAAGAAAAATATATTTTTTTTATTTTATTCCATTAAAACTTAAAGCAGAATAAATATAACAGATATATTTAAAATCAATAATAAATAATTAATTTCTGGAAAATAACCATCAAATGTTGTTTCGCATTATCTAATTTTTCTAATCATTTTCCTCAATTTATATTTAAAAAAAATATAATTATTGGAGTAGATATTGGAGTAGATTAAAAAATAAAAAATATTTAAAAAAAAAGGATCAAATAATGCAAATATTGTTAGGTAATTTATATCTTTATATAAAAGATCAATAATAAAAAAAAAAAATAACGATAATGACATTTTTAACAAACAATTTTAATAAGGGCCGAAAAGAAAAAAGATGAAAAGATGAAAAAAAAAAAGAAACCAGAAGGATTTAACTCTTACGCATTAACATTAATGCAATTGAAATCCTTTCTTTCCGAACTATTTCAATTTAATGTCAGAATTCAATTTAATCCAGAATACATTATAAATAATTTAATTTAACATTTTAATGAACAACGAGAATGAATAACATTCAGTGACAAGGTAAGAAATAGATGAGATATCT
>NW_006263953.1:0-625 GCF_000469605.1 Apis dorsata
TAAGTGCTCGTTGTACAATATTTGTCTTAAATCTAATTCGAAAAATTCTTAGGGATGTCTTTACTCAAAGAGTTGCAAATCCTCATATACCGTTAATATTTGGGGAGGGGGAAAAGAGAGTTGCACGTTCCGAGACATCAACACTTTAGTTTAAAATTGGAAAATTTATTAAGAATTGATCGTGTTTTGATCGATAAATATTAAAAGATATAACTCGTATATATATAATCGCAAAATCATTTTGAGAGGTATATGTATATACATAATCATTGCACTCTTTAATATAGTTCATTATTCGTTAGAAAAATTTTATATTTTTTTTTTTTATAGAATTTGATATTTTGAATGACGAATAAATCCTATAACGCGTAATGAATTTATTTATTGTTTGATATATCTTTTGTTGATATATATATTCAATACTTATAATGAATATTTCGTTCGACATATGTTATTTAGACTTGTTCATTTGCAAAAAAATATATTACCAAAAATTATTTAAAGATTTTCAGTTGAAATAAAATTGATATTCCATATTTTTGGAACAATCTTTTATATTCAATTATATAAATAATTATATACATAATAATAATATTATATAATTATATTACATAAATAATAATTA
>NW_006263953.1:649-3458 GCF_000469605.1 Apis dorsata
TATGATTAATATATAGTATAATATAATATAATATGATAATATAATAATAATAATAAATAATAATATATAATAATAATAAAATAAATACAGTATTATATAATATTATTAATTAATCGTGAATTTATTTAATGCTTAATATGTTTAAAAATAAACATTTTATATATATTTATATATTTAAACATATTTTTTTTTGAGAAATAAAATTGAACATTTTCTTTTAATTTACATAAAAAATAAAAATAAAAAAAATTATAATAAAAACATTTTTACTTACGTATGATATTTTAAAGGAGACGTATTTATTTTATAACAAGAATATCCTATTCTTGATTCTTGGCATTTCCATAATGAATTTTTTTTAATATTTATAAAATTAAACATTTTTTGTGTATTTCGTTCACACAGTAAATTGATATATTTTGATAAAATATAAAACATTTTTACATATACATCAATATATATATATATATATATATATATATATATATGCATGTATTTATAAATATATTATAGTAGGTATAACAAATATTTTTTTCTCTATGAAAAAATTATATCGAATTATATCAATGATTGAACTATAATATTCAACACATTTTCTTTAATATTTCAATTTTCTTATGTTCAGTCGGCTTTATATAGCCAAGGCTACCGTTACTGGAATGAATTCGTATGACGCGAGAGAAGAATATTAAGTAGTGGGACAATAATATTCATATTAATTTTTTCTCATTTATTATCTTATCAAGATCAATGAATATATATATAAATATAATTATAATTTTTTTTGAAGCTAGATATAGTTACTATAAATATTGTTGCATATATATTTAGTTAATTTATAATAATTTCATAATTTATCAGTTTTAAGGAATTACTATAAGATTATGAAAATTCTATCATTATTATCTAATATAATAAAATAAATTCATCAAATTATAATAGAAACGATTGACATTACATATCGATGTGGATACATTCGTCATATAATAAATAAATAATTATAAAATAAATCATAAAATAAATAATTATTTTTTAATGCAAAATGTTACTTTCACAATCTAAAAATTATAAAGAAAATATTATTTAGCAATTCTTAAATAAATAATTTTTAAATAAAGTATTTTTAAAAATCTGGAAAAATGTTATTATATGTTATTAAATGTTATTACATATAGCTCAAAATCAAGATAATATTGTATTGTGTAAAATAAACTGTGGTAAAATGTTATAATTATCAAAATCTTAAAATTATCTATAAAAAAAGTTTACAAAATGTATATTATATAAATTTTAAAAATCAAAGGAAATATCTCCAATTTTTTATAATTTTTTCTAAAATGTTCAATTTAATAGTTATTTAAAAATTCATTGTAATTTATTAAGTTTAAATATATTTTAAATTACAAATTTAAAACAATTATCCTTATATGGGAATAATGTATAATAGTGTAAATAAAATAGTGTTTTCTTTTATAAATTCAGTAAAATTCTGAATAATTAAAATAATATTAAATATTAAAAATGATAAAACATATTGTTTTACAACTTTCATAATAATAATAATAATATTATAATATATAATATATAATATATAATTATATATTATTTTACAATTCTTATANCAAGTTACAAAAATTACAAAAATTGCAAAAATTTTTAAAAACTTTTAAATAAAAAATTAAATTTTTTTTTTCTTAAAAAAATATATTTAATTTCAAAATTTAAATTAGAAAAAGATTTCACTAGAACAAATTATAGAATTTCTTTTATATTTTATTCATAAAAATTATATCTTTTTTAATGGTAGAAAATAGCTTTTAAAAAATTTCTAAATAATATAGCTTTATAGCTATATTATTAAATATATATAGCTTTATATATGTTTTTATATATGTTTTTCTTATTATATTTTGAAAGTTAAAATATCATAAAAATATAAGTTTCTATTTCACTTGTTGAAAAAAAGATTACTTTTAAAAAATTATTTTCATAGAAAAAAACGAAGTATAAATATACTAAAAAAAATAAATTTCCATATATATATTTGTTTCATTTAATACAAAAAAAAAATAAAAATTTTAAGGTAAAGAAATATTTCGTCTTTCTAAAAATGATAAGAAATAATAAAATAAAATAAAATAACATAAATGTCATTGATTATATAAATTCTATATATAACTCTCAATTATCAATTTTAATAATTTAATATTTATATAAATACTCAATTTTTTACATAATCTAATATTAATAATCCATAATATTTCTAAATATCTTTATATTATTAATGTACAAACTACATATATTAAATAATAAACAAAAATTTTTATAAAATAAAATTATAAATATTTATAAATAAATTTTTTTGTTAGGCTATAAAATTTAATTGCATTAGATTCTAATTCTTTTACTGTAATACGTCGTTTAGTATTTATAGAGTATAATTAAATAGAGTTTATTATCTTCATCTTTTTTAATAAGTTATTATATTTTTCACGGTTCTAATCCTATTTCATATGTTTCATCAACTTTGTTAAATTGAAAAATCTCTTTTTAATTAATTGACATCTATTTACATATCGAATGTAATGAAGTTTCGATATATATAGTATAAAAAGAAGCATAAAAAAAAGTATAAAATAAATACAATAAATTTTTGTCGACTTTAAAATCATGCTATATTTGCTTGAATTTTATTTGATTTAATTTATAATTTTATAATAACTCTAATATTACTAATGTTTACTTCTTATAAAATTTTTTATCGCATTAATTTCATATAATAATTTATATATAATAATAATTGTATATA
>NW_006263953.1:4067-7381 GCF_000469605.1 Apis dorsata
TATAATTTTTTTTTTAATATATTAAATTGTATATATATATAATAATAATAATAATTATATATAATAATAATTGCTAATTTTTCAATTTGTTCTTTAATAATAGTATTTTATTATTTCAATAAATAATAATAATTTTTGATGAATTTTCTTGGAATGCTTTACTTAATTTGATTATTAAATTATCTGAATTCATATACTGATTGATGACAGCAATTATGATACAAATTTTGAGTGTAGATATTTATCCAAAGCTGTAACAATGTTTCATGTTTTCTTTTTGTTTTTTGAAATTATTCATATTTGATTCATTAAAAAAATTGAACTTGATAGTAGATTCTTTCATTGCATTTTCTTGTTTATTATTACATAAAGTAAAAAAAGATTATATAAAATTTTGTAATCTAAAAAAATTTTATTTATAAATTTTATAAATATAGAATTAATTAAAATTCAATTTTATCAAAGTTAATAATATATTCAAAAAGTATATGTGTATTGTTTATGTATTTCTTCTTCCCATTACATCAATTTATTCCCGCAATTTTTTGCTTTTTTTTTTTTTTTTAGAATACTTCATGCAATTTAATTACTTCTTCATTGAATTTTTATTCTTTCTTATTGGAGGAAAACTCTAATCATATTCGTGGAAATGAAATTTTATTTTAAGAAAATTAATTATTATCAATTTTCTATCTTTTTTTTTTTAATCTTTCAATTTTTTATAACGAGTATAATGAATTTAAAAATAATTATAAGTTTTTAGAAAATCATTCAAAACATTCATATATAAAATTAAGTCACATTAAATGAATTTGAAAAGGATATTATATTAGTTATAATTCGTTCAATGAACAAGGACATTCTCAAAGATTCTCTAATAAAAAAAAAAAAAAAAAAAAAAAATTCAATTTTCAAATAGTTCAAATAGAAATGTTCGATTATGTAATAATGTAAGTACAAGTGAGATAGAAAGTTACACCAAAATATTAAATCAAGACATAGTCCAGAGTATATATAATGGGCAATTATTTTTAAAAATAATTTTTTTTGAAAACAGAGTATAAAAAAATTTTATTCTATATTTTCAAACTATTTTTTAATGTAAAATAATTGTTCCAATCGAATTAATTATCAATAATAAATATTTATCATCATTTTTGTGCTGATTTAAGATCTCTTTTTGTCAATATAAATATAGCATAAACATATTAGATACAATTAAAAATAATATAGATGTATAGTATACACATATAATTACATAGATGATTTCATAATTAAAACGTTTATAAAATTAAAAATAATTTGTTTCAAAAAGTAAATAAATTATTTTTTTTAATTGAATAATTGCTTTGAAAGAAATTTTCTTCAAATAATTGATAATCAAAATATCTATAGATTATACAAAATAAAGAAAAAAAAACATCCTTAAAATGGAGAAAATTTGTATCATTTATTTATTTCTTATATATTATTTCTTATATATCATTATTTAAAAAATAAATTTATATTTCGAAAAAAATCTATTTTTGAACTTACTTATTAATCCAATAAGTATGCTAAATTGAAATTAAAACCCTTGTTTTTTATATTTTATTTTATTTTGTTTCAAATTCTTTCTAATACTTTTATCTTATATTAATTATTATAAAATATTATTTTATATTATTTTATATTATTTCATGAGAAAATAATTTATATAAGATTAATTTTAAAAACATATGATTAATAAGACTTTTCATAAAATTCTCAGTTTCATAAAAATTGTCAAAGAAAACCAGTGAGAAAGTGAAATTGAATTTTTTCCTGACGCAAAAATAAATAATAGAAATAAGTTAACAACCATGTATTTTCTTAAAAAACGATTTGTCATTTTGTCTTCGATTGAAAAAATTCAAAATTTAACTCCATTTTTATTTTTCATTTAATTTTTATAAAAAAATATATCAATATATATATATATCAATATATCCAAGGATATATATTAGTCATTAATAATCTGAATCAATTTTAAGTATAATTATTTCATTTTTCCAAACTTTATTAATTCATAAATAAAAATATATAATATTCTCATTTTAATTTTCTCTACAATATACTGAAGAAAAAATATATGGTTTCATTTTAAAAAAAAAGTAATTTTTGTTCCACTTTGAATATAAATTTCTTTTGTAAATTTTTATTATTTTTCTTATTTGTTTTACATATGATAAATCTTTGTTAATAATTTTTGTTAAACTTTTTTATTACAAATCGTTGACATAGACGTCGAGCATCATATGAAATATAATAAACTTAAAATATTAGAATAAACTTCAACATTGAATTACTTTTCAATTAACATTGTCCATAATTAAAAATTATACTTAATAATTATAATAAGGAATAAAATTATCTTCTTATTGTTTATTAAAATAAAAAAATTTATTATTCAAGATATGTTAAAAATGTAGAGATTAATAAAAGATTCTTAAGATAATTTTGAATAATATTTTTTTTTACAAAAACCTTCATTTTATTAATAACCGAGTTATTAATAAAAAACACTAATTAATCATGTAGTCAAGCGTAAGCTATTTGAAGTGTAGGCAATTATGTATCACTAAATTGATGATATACACTGTTGATCATGCAATAAAGTGAATAATGATAAATATGATTGATTCAACAATACATCGTGTGTATTATTTTTCGGTGATATTTTATCTGTAACCAATTTAGTGTTATTTATATATATTTAATATGCAAATCTGTCAAGAATAAGTTCAATGATAATGAAATATACTAGAATACCGTCAATATTAAGAAAATATAGTTAGGAGAAAATATTTTCAGAAATTTCTTGAATAATTTTATCCACTTATTCTTTTTTAAATTTTTCTATTTAATTTAATTTAAGGTATTAATTTAATGTAATACCTTATTATTAATAACTATTTATTTCTTTTTATTCCAAATATATATTTTTCATCTATTAAAAAATATTTGTAACACAGTTTCTTTGATTATTATTTTGAATTTGTTTGTATAGTGTAGCCAATTTGTTTGTACCAGTAGCCACTATCTCTATGTCTAGGTCATGTATTTGATTGGCAAATATTTTTCGTTAATAATTTGTTCATTGTAACAAAAATTTTTGCATAGGAAATTATCTTAGGAATTTCTGGTAATCGGATATGTTCCCATATTTTTCGAATATATTGTACAACTAATCTCTTTATCCTATTTTACTATATGATATAGCGAGTAAAAAATATTCAGTCGGAAGTTTCGAAGATAATTGTTGTATATATGTATTCAATAAATTATGCGTTTCT
>NW_006263954.1:0-250 GCF_000469605.1 Apis dorsata
CGTTTTTGTTTTGATAAACGAGGTTTTATTAATTCTGCTGTGAAAATTCGATTTTGAACAAAATTGCAACTTTTCGAAATGAAAATCGCAAAAACGGCGATTACTAAAATCGAAATCATTCAGAGAAATGTTATCCAGTACTATATTGCTCATATGCGTCAAATTCTGAAAAGAAAACTTGATTTTGATATATTAAATAATTTTTCGGCACGAAAATACTAATTTCGACGAATTCTGCATTGACATATCG
>NW_006263955.1:0-8790 GCF_000469605.1 Apis dorsata
ATATATAAAAATATAAATGTACAATTAATCAAACTCAATTGAAGTATATATATATATATAGGTGAACAAGTGTCTTTAAATTTGAGAAGCTTTTCTTGCCTTTTCTAAAGAGAGATAAAAATATAAATGTACAATTAATCAAACTCAATTGAAGTATATATATATATATATATAGGGGAACAAGAGTCTTTAAATTTGAGAAGCTTTTCTTGCCTTTTCTTCAAAGATATATAAAAATATAAATGTACAATTAATCAAACTCAATTGAAGCATATATATGTATATAGGTGAACAAGTGTCTTAAAATTTGAGAAGCTTTTCTTGCCTTTTCTTCAAAGATATATAAAAATATAAATGTACAATTAATCAAACTCAATTGAAGTATATATATATATATATATAGGTGAACAAGTGTTTTTAAATTTGTAAAGCTTTTCTTGCCTTTTCTTCAAAGATATATAAAAATATAAATGTACAATTCATGTGAATAGTATTCCAGAAGGGGAAGGGTATTTAAAGACACTTGTTGCCTTTAGAAAAAGAACAAAAAAAAAACCTAGTGATTTAAATCACACACAATTATTGAGGACAATAAAAGAAACGAGAAATGACGAAACGAACGAGAACGAACGAAACAGAAACAAAAGAAAAGAAAGGAAAGAAAGCATCTCTCGTGCGATGCAACTCGTGCTATCCCTTTGCTATCTCTCTATCTCGTGTGGGCAGACGTGGACGCCATATACCAGGTGCTGAAGCAGGCAGGCGAGATCCGTGGAAACTCGACAAACTCACCACCTACGCCTCCCACAGCAGATCATCCTCCAGCACCTTCGTCAGCGAGGGCCTCCTCCCACCCTTGTTCCTCGTCCACCTCTGGTAAGGCACAGCACCAATTCCTCTCTACCTTGAAGCAGAATCTCTATTTGAAAACAAAAAAAAAAAAAAAAAAAAAAAAAAAGAAAAGAAAAGAATACAATTTCAAAACACAATTCCTGAAATAAAAATAGTGGCGAAGTGTTGGATAAAAAAAGTGCTCTTCAGACGCATTCTATCGTGCAAAAGAGATTATTTGAGGGTTATTTGAAAAATGGAACTCGAATTGTTCGTCGATAAATTATGAAATCGTGAAAGTTTTTTTTATTGGCCAACGTTTAAAAATAGTTTGTTTCTATGGGAGAGAATGTGGAAGGTGTTATTTAAGTTCTTCTAAAGGTACAATGTGAAGTAAATTGGTCCAATTTCAGTTGTTGTTCGATTCGTTGTTGAAATTCTGTGCCAAGAAAAAAAAAAAATAAAAGAATAAAATTTTCAAAAAAGAAAGATATATAAACCAAGAGTTTTGAAAAGTTTTGATTGAATAATATTTTTTTTTTTAAACGAGTAGAGGAAGAAAAAGAAAATCAAACCTTGTCAACGATGAATAATATATCTCCATCCCAAGAGGATTACGTTATATATATAAAAAAAAAAAAAAAAGACACAGAATGCAACTCTGAAGAGAGATTTTACATCGGTCATCAAAAATTCTTGCAATAATTCTTGAGCAATTCTCTGTTTCAAGGTGACCCTGTTTTTATTTTTTATTCTTTTGATCAACATAAATATACTTCAGTCTTCTTCAGGGACATGACTCGTAACGTTGCCTCTTTTTTCTTTCTTTGTTGTCTTTCCGATCTTTTCTCTGTCTCTCTTTCTATTTCTCTCCTCCTACTTCATCTTCATTCTTCCTCTTTACCAGCGCGCCATATATATATGTATATATGTATATTTTTTTTTTTCTGTCACCTCGATGCTTGTTATTATCCGTGGATAATAAATAATTCCCCGCGAATACTGATGGATCTAACCACCTGGAAAAATTATTTTTCATTTATACTTTCACAATCATTGAACCGCTTTTTACATCCGGAAATTTTTTGATCGAGATTAAAATATTTGGAATTGTTATATAACACGTAAGAATAGTTCCAAAACAGATTTCTTTCGCTATCAATAATTAATCGACGAATCTATTATATAATCGTGTGATAATAACATTTACGAGGAGCGAAAATTCGTTGGAAATTCTTTTCGCCGATATTTTTTTGTTATTTTATTATTTTACGTAACGGTGTTCACACGGTGTTCACATCTCAAGAAAAAAAAAAAACATTAGAGAGAAGGATTATTGTACAGTCAAAAATAAATCGTTCGAAAGAGTTAAAAGAGAAAAAAAATGATATATTCTTGAGAATATAATATTAGAAAAATGTCTTTTTAACCAAAATTATTCGGTCATTTAGATGAAAAAAGAAAAAAGAAAAGAAAAGTAACTAATAATAAAATAATCAATGATCCCAAACTATTGACCAACTTTATTTATCGCCAATTTCCCGAGTCTCCAAAATCGCAAATATAACAGCGGGAGAACAGCTAATCGAGCCAAAAATGGATAACTAACCAAGTTCATCGCGGAATAGAAAAAAAAAAAAAAGAAAAGAAAAGAAAAGAAAAATTATCGAAGAGAGAAAGAGACGAGTAATACGCGATAGTACGGAGGGAACGCCGCCAGATAGCGCCACCGACGCTTGATATCGAGATCCCAGAGAAATTGTGCGCCTACTAACAAGCAGAACTTAGCTTCAATAATACAATAAAACAGGTTTGAACAGCGTTTTGCATTGAGAGAGAGAAATCCGCAAATTCGCGAGTGGGAAAGCGCGAAAGGAATAGCGAAAGGAAATAATGTGGGAAAAATCGTTGCAATTCCATTGACCAGGACGGGGCAGCGGTGGATCGATGTCTGCGACCAGGCCGTTCGGCCAACCGTTGGTACTGAGCCGCCAGGAGTCGCCCTCGACCTCGTCTCCAAGGCCGATGGAACGTTTCTATCGCTCGACTAACAAGAAACGATGACCCGTGGAATGAAGATACAACGTTTCTTCGCTACTCGAGGGAGGGAAAGATGGGATACTTGGGGAATAAAAAGTTTCACGCCACTCGACTAGTGTTATTTATTATCGGAACGGAAGAAGACAAGTTTTCGACGGTGAAACGACAGGAAACGTATCGAGGAGTTTGGGAATTGATTAAGATGGATCAAGTGAAATTGTTAATTGGGATTAAGGGGTGGAATAACAAAGGTGTAAAATTCAGTGGAGAAATTTTTAATCAAGTGTATTATCATGAATTGTGATGTTGAGAGTGGAAGTTCGAGTGGTGTGATAATAAGGAAGTAATAAGGAAGGTTGTGGAGATGATGTGCCAATGTGAAAATGCGTGGAATCGAAGATGGAATTGGTAGTTGATTTCGAAAAAAAAAAAAGAAAAAAAGGAAAAAAAACGAAGATTAATTGACTTTTGTTTCTTCTTCTCCTGTTCTCGAATATGTATATATTCAGATTATTATTATTGTTGTTGTTGTTGTTGTTTAAATACGTGAATCAAGGAACTGACGATGCAATTGCCATGAACACTTGGAATTGCCATGAATTTTTCTTCGATTCTCTTTTGAACATGTTTGCGTTTAATATCATTTCAATTAAGAAAAGAATCGATGTTTAAAAATTAAAAAAATATTATTTATTTGCACAATCCCATCCTGTTACTTTTCTTTGTGAAAAATACACATTGGAAAATAAAAAAAAAACTTTGGTGTAACGATCTTTCTTTTCTTAATATCATTGAGAAGTTGTTGAAAAGAAGGAATCTTTGAAATTGCCGAATGGAAGATATCAATATAATTATATGCAACGATAAACAATAATTTTGTTATCCCCTTTTATCATGAAAATTTGTGAAAACTTCTTCATTTTATTTTATAAAATTTATTCTTGAATTTTAACACAATTAAATTATAAAAAAGATAGATTTTATATCTACGCAAATTATTTGCGAAATTTTTATCGTATAGGTTGTTTAAAAAAAAAAAATTATACGAAAAAAGGTAAGGATCCATTATTAGGATAATTATTACTATATCAAAGCTATAAACGAATAAATAAACGTACAACTCATAAATAACTATTATTTCAATATAGTTTCTTTTAAAAATTTGGGAATGTTTCGAGAGTGCGAATCTCAAAAAAAAAAAAAAAACGAAAAAAATGTAAAATGATTATACAAATCTTATTCTAATTTCCCGGCTTTCTTTTTTCTTCATAATAATGCAAGCTATTTACTTTTCAATGTAAAAATAAAATTTTAAGAAATAAGAATATGAAAAAAATCTTCACAAAAAAATAAGGGAAGAAGGAAAATGAAGTACGAAGCGTTGTTGAAGCGTGAAACCAATGCATCGAAAATAAATTCGAAATTTTGTCAAAAAAAAAAAAAAAAAAAAAGGGAGAAATCATGTAAATATAAATAAATATTTTCTTCCCTGCTTTCATTTCTTGGTACGCGAGTCGTGTCCCTTTTTTTTTTCTCCTTTGTTTTCTTTTTATTATTATTTTTTGTTTCTTTCTTTCTTTTTTTTTTCTTTATAATTTCTATAATAAATTATCTTTTTTTTTTTTTTATCTGTGAAAAAAAAATGTGTATATATCGATCGAAGTTGTCGCTTGATTGAGAAAAATATTTGTGTCTGCATTCATGGTGTAATCGTATATCTATATATGGTGTTCTTATTTCTTGTATGTGTACACTTCCGGTCTCGACATTGACGCCAAACGGATATATTCTTGCAACAAACCTAATATTTTTTTATATAAAAATTAATGAAAGAATACGAATCTGTATTTGCATATGTGTGTGTGTATTTGTGTATATTGCAATTTTCTTGCACGCATATAGATTGAATATCATATATTATATCGGAGTCCAACGAAAAATTGCAAAACTTTTTTTATAATTTTCATTCGCTTTGCCATCTTGCTTTGATTTAGTTTCATTTATTCTTACAAACTGATATTTTTCACAAATTATTTCGTAATTAATCAAGAAATATCTATCTATAAATTGTACAAACTTTCCAATTTCTTCTGTCTGAAAAAAAAAAGAAGATGAATTGCAAAAAAAAAAAAAAAAAGACACGACATAATTTGAAAACAAAAGGGTAGGTAATTATCCTTCTAACAACACATTTGTATCGTCCTGCAACCAAACTTTGTCTAATTTCTCTCTCTCTCTCTTTCTCTGTTTCTAACTATTCGCTTGTAAAGAAAAAAAATAAAAAAATAAAAAAGTAAAAAAATAACATTGCTTAAATAAATGGTGTCAATGTCGAGCAACGAGCTAATTTCAAAGGCTAACTTACTATAATCGCTCATTATGGAACATGAAGCGCCGCATAGTCCACAACGTAGACGCGAGAGGCTGAATCTAAGAATGAAGAGTCTCAGCTTGGATTCCCCGGAGGGTACTGCACACGTTCGACATCGTCCACGAGATTATTACGTCGGTGGCCAGAGAGAATCAACGCCACCCAGGCATTCAGACAGTGGAAGCATCAATAGATTATGTGAGTAGATTCGAATTTGAAAAATTGGCCTATAAATAATTTCAACTTTAATTCACATACTTATTCGTAATTTGGATGATTCGATTGCAGCGCCATGCAGTCCAGGCCAGGGCCACAACGTTCATAAACACATCAGAGGAGCCATCAGGATGTCCAGTATGGAGCTACCCGATGAAAATGAGAAATCTTATTCGTCTGCAAGCACCTCACCCTGCCCCTCACCACACACCAATAATCAAAATCATATGAATCCACCCGGGAAACGCGTGTTGCCTCCCAACAATCTCTATGTGGTGCTTTATAACTTCGAGGCGCGGCATCGAGATGAATTAGACTTGAAGTAATCATTCAACGAGTATCTAGAATATCTAGAATTAGAAAAGGATCGATTCTTTCTTTTTTTCTTCTTTTTGAAATATTTTTTCAAAAGTTTCTTCTTCCTTCTTCATTTTTTAATTACATTTTTTAAATAAAATGATTAAATTGAAGGCATTATTAGAACCTTTTAGAAATAACACTTTCAATAACACTTGAAATCTATATGTCACAGAGCTGGTTACAAAGTGACGGTAATCGACAAATCGGAGAAGGATTGGTGGAAGGGAAAGTGTTTGGGCGGCCGAGTGGGTTACTTTCCCAGCGCGTACGTCATGCGGGTGGAGTCCGGGCAGAAAACGCTTCAGGTTACCCGTAACCTGCAATTGACCGATCAAATTACCCTACTTCGCGATCAGGTATTCTTCCAAAACCACGTGGATTCCTCCATCTTAATTCACCGTCCGTTCGTACTGTCCACTAACGCCATCTACCCAATTCTGCCCACTAGATCGTGATTCAGGTTGGCGAGGAGGTAGATGGCGTGGCGATGGTTCGCTGCGCGGCAGACGTGAGATCAGCGGACCACACGGGCAAGGAGGGGGAGGTGTTGTACAAGGAAACTCTGTGCCCGTTGAAATATCTTCAGGAGGTGTGACAGCAACCCCGGCAGCCAAGCGAGCGACAGAATCGCGCAAGTCTTCGTGAGAGATTCTCGGCTTCGGCGCGACGTAACGCGGTTGAAAAGTATTACGATTGCCTGCAATGTGCCGAGCAGTGCCGCCACGTGACCACTGTTGTCGTCAACAACAACAATAATCCCGGCGTGAACGCGAACAATAATAATAACTTGAAGCTGGTCAAGACCGCGAAGGGGAACAATCTGATTCTGAAGGAGAACTATAGAGCGGCAAATAACGCCATAAACTCGTCATCGTTGAAGGAGAATGCGAAAATTTTGGCTCGTCTGGACGAGGGAAGGGTTTCGAAGAATTCCAAGAGTGGTGGTAACAATCTAGTGGCAGTGAGACCAACCGTGAAAAACCAACCGTTACCTCTAACCCCGGCCAAAAAGAGATCGTCCCTGGCTCGTCCCGTTCGTGTCCACGATTCTTTCGCTCAGCCGAGAAAGTTGTTGCCAATGAATTACGCCTTCCAGACGTTGCAGAAGTCTGGCAACGAGTCTACATATGAAGAGGACGAGTACAAGGAGAGCGGTTGGCCGATTCGGCTGAGGCTCGAGCAGATGCTCGAGCTCACCTTGCCGCAGACCAAGAAGAGGACGAAGAAGAAGACGCCAATGATGCTGATGAAGCAGCAGCAGGCCAATAAGCACGCGTGCAAGGACACGGAGAGGCTGCTGCGCGTATTCAGCGTGAACAATGTGGACCAAGATACTAGGTACAACGTCACACGGTGTTCCGTCATGTAGAAACTCGCGTAGATGATTATGTTCGTTCGTTGGAGGTTGGTTATTGAAGAATAAGATCTTTTTCTTTTTCTTTTCTTTTTTTTTTTCTTTTGGAGAATCGAGGCATTGCAGCGCCATCTGAACTTTTTTTCAGGAAACATTTAAGACGCTATTTAAGATGTATAATTGGCTCGAGTTAGAGAGGTAATTTTGTAATATGGGCCACGATATAGCGAGATTGTAAAAATACAGGAGGACATTTTAAGGGATATGTATAATTTAAAATTTAATTAATTTAAAATTGTTCGTGTTTTTAAAGTTTTTCATTGTTTAAGCAATAATAAAAATAAATATTAACTTCACTATTTTTATTACTAGAAACGAAAAGGAAGAGAAGTTGTGATGTAAATATAAATTTTAATTTCAATGCATATATTCTGTATATAGAGTACATTGATTTTTGCATTAAAGATTCTTTTTTTTTTTTTTTTATCAAAGTTAGCCTTATATTTCTATCCAAAATATTTAATTATTTAATGTACTAACAAATTTTACCTTGCTATATCCTAGCTCATATTACGTACGTTTTGAAAAAATGAACCATGCCAGACTTTCTTTTTTTTTTTAGAAATCGAAATGTCGAGCACGTCTTGTTCGAAATTAAAATTAGAATCAATTTTTCGAAACGGAAGCTGTGTAACTTCGCACCCAATCACGTTACATTTTTGCCAGTAAATAAGAAAGCTCTTCGTTCAGTGTGTGACTTGTGTCTTAGTACTATCGATCGCTTGTTGAGTTTGATAAAATTATCCAAAAATAGAGGAGGATCGGTATTTATATCGTTTTTAACGTAAAATACAATTCGCGTAATAGAGAAATACATTTTCGATGATATCCAAAATGGCAGAAGAAGACTTTTTGCGTTATCTTACAACACAATTGTTCATTATTTTTATCTTCGATGAGAATTTGTGAAATAAATTTTACGATACGTTGAATATATATTATTAAAGATTAATTTTTTGGAAAAAAAATTATTGTTGTCTCGATGGATTATAATAAGATGGTTGATCGAATATTTTAAAAAAGTCGGATATCATTCAAAATGGATGAATACATTTCGAGTAATTTGCAGAGTGTGAAAAGTATAGAGAACCGATATACAAGATAGGAATCCTCTTTTCTTGGTTAGATCGCAGAGATTATCCCAATAGTCACCCGCCTGCATCGAGATTAAAAAATTCTTTTTCCATCGCTGACAGAACACTTGGTAAATGGTGAAACTTTCTTCGCGTCATTCGATATTCCAATCGTATAAAAATATATTCGAATGGTTGCGTTTCGGTTCGGAAGGAAAATAGTTTCGATTCTTATGTATAATCTCTCGTGAAGAACTTAGAGGAACATCACGCCGTAACTCTGAACCGAATTAAAAATCGCAATCGAAAATTCTAATGTCCGCAACGCTTTTGTATTTTTCACAACTAATTCCGTCCCCGGAGAAACATTCAAACAAGATGAAATTCGCGATTTAATTTGTTCTATAGATACTTCACTGCGTGAAAAATTCTAAAACAAAAAAAAAAAAAAGGAAAAAAAAAAAAAGGAAAAAAAAAAAAAAAAA
>NW_006263955.1:8944-12045 GCF_000469605.1 Apis dorsata
GACGACACGAATGTTTAACAATCGTTTCGTTGTGTTTTAATTCGAATTAAAATTTATCGAAGTTTTGAAGAAGAGAATATAAATTATTGGAATGAAACGTTATCGCCATTGCATTTATAATGGATGCCGACATTTTATCTCGAGCGTTGACCAATTACCGTGATCTGCATTTACTTGATATTGCATTTAATGTGTACAGGACGTTTCTGAAGATGCGTGACGTAGCATTAGCGAAAGTTAATAATAATAGTAATAATAATAATAATAATAATAATAATAATAATAATAATATATCGATGCAAATAGAAATAGGAATTAAGTAAAAAAAGGAGAAACGTAAAAATACGTGAAGCGTTAAAGGAACAGTGGCGCCATCAATTTGTCGCGTATTTCCAAAAACGCTTGTACACCAATCTTCGTTGAGTCTGAGAGAATAATATATATATATGAACGTTGAAGATTTTCATTCTATTGTATAACGGAGAAATAGAGAAAATGTTTAAAAAAAAAAAAAAAAAAAAGGATAGATTAAAAGTATAATTGCTGGTAAAAAAAAAAAAAAGAGAGAGAAAGAGAAAAGAGAAATTCAGAAAATTGTTTATTCATTCGTTAGATCATTGTCGATTAGTTGAAAATAGAAATCAGCAAAATATATTATTCTATTGTAATGAGAAAAGTGTAACGAGTGACTATTTTTCGTGTGTTTCTCAGAGTTATATTCTTAACGATACACACAAAACATGGATACAAAAGTTGCATTTTTAAAGGATATCTATAATAATTTCGAAGTATGTCAAAGCACCAAAATTATTCAAGAGAGAGAGAGAGAGAGAGAGAGCGTTTCGTCACGCGTAGAAAAGAGTCACAACAAGAGAGCTCCGCGTATACTTATTTTTTCACTATCCAATACTTCAGTCGATTTTCATGATGAGCTGATCTAGTCACAGATATGCTTTCAGTAACGTAACGTCGTCGAGTGTGTCCTGTTCCTAGTTAGAGAGAATCCTCCTCGATCGTAACGAGCTCGTTCGTAAAAAAAATTCAAAGAAATTCTTTTTTTTCTTCTTCTTCTTCTTCTCCTTCTTTTCTTGAAATTTTGAAATAATGAAAATTTAGAAAAAAAAATTTTGCAAGATTCGTAGCACTGTTTAAAATATTTAAATGTAATAATCCGTTTTGTAATTTTTTAGGGACATTTTTACATATTTCGATTTTAATTTTCGAAAAAGAAATTGTTAAAAATTTACGAACGAGCACGAGTTCGTTAAAAATTTCATCGAGGACCGAGATCATAATAGAATTAGGGTTAAGTATCAGGGATAATAAAAGTTGTGTTATTGTACGTTGTAAGGCTACATATATTTCATTATATTTCATTATATTAAACGTAACGTAACGAGTGCCCTACCCCTGTTAAAGAGTATATTACGAATTATTAACTGTACCATAGAGTGTAAGCTATCCCAACTACCACGCCTAGTATTTTCTAAGTATTATGGTTATGCAGGATGTGTTCGTGTTGCTGAAACTGTTTCTGATTCGTCGTTCTACTAAAACGAAGCTCTATGAATTTTTTTATCACAAAGAAAATAAACTATAATTGTTATATAAAAATGTTATTAAATTTCATAAACATTTTATTAAAAAAAAAATATACGTATATACATATTTATTTGATCTAGTTAATTAAAAAATATATTATTTAAAATTTAGAAGAAAAATTTTGTTTTCTTCTTATTATTATATTAATTCGATTTAATGGAACGACGGATTGGAACACAGGAACCAAATGGAACAAAGATGTCTATACCGTTCACTGTACCAACGTTTGTGCACGAGTGTTTGGTAAAAAAAATGTTCTTTCGAAGAAAGTTTCGAGAATGATTTATATGTTCGAACAAAGTGAAAGCAGAACCATGAATGTAACCACGAAATTTTAGGAACGTTATATGTTTCTACTACGTATGAGAGTGGCTATGGATTAGTTGTATCTCGTGTGCCATAACTCCTAATGTTTGATATATTTAACGAATCTAGTCCATTTACAATGAAACCTTTCATACACACCCGAGCAAATGTGTTTATCCGAATTCATAGACTGCACGAAGAAAAAAAAATATATATATATACATATATTATATCTATGTACACATGCATTAATCTATCTACCCTAGATCACTACCTTATCTACCGATCAAATATGGCGGAAAAAATTTGACGAAACACACAAGATAATCCCGAAGATTATTTTCATTATATCATTCTTTATTCTCATATACATAATTTCGAATACAACACTCTTTTTTTTTTTTTTTCAAATCATTTCTCGTCTCGTAAAACATGAATAAAATATCTTAAACGATAACGTACAATTGATGAACGACTTATAAAATAATGTCTGAAAATATAAAAAGTAAAAAGCAAAATGCAAAATACTCAAATTGGACCAACTGGGAAAATCTTAACGTAAAACAAAAAAACAAAAAAAATATAATACAAAATATTTTTCAAAATAACTTCCAAACTTTATGCAAATTGGCCACATTTTCATTTATATATATATATATATATTGTCTCTCTAATAACTTTTTTACAGCTTGAACTTAGCGGCCCTTATTATAGGATACTTGTCCCCTGTGCAGACACCGCGGAAATCGTCCAACGACAAGTCGTAGATGGCCACTCCGCCCAAACCTTTCGCCTTGGCGTAGGCTGCCTTGTTCCCAGCCGTGTCGGGATCCTCGTAACCGACCCAAATTCCATCCGCCCCTGTGTTCTCGTTGTAAGGTTGGTAAGCGTAACTGCCATACTTCTTCGACGGATCACCGACGCGCCTCAAACGACCCACGGCAGATTCGGTCAGCCTCGAGCAAACTTCTGCGTACGAAAGAAGCCCTGGCGTGTTGGTGTGCGGCCCCTCGGCCCCCGGCCCGTCGGTCACTATAGGTGGCACCCCTGATATTTGACTGTCCGACGTCAGCTTCCACGTACGGGCGTACGTTGGAATCCCAACAACGATCTTGGAACCCGGAGTCCCGTTCTCCAGCCAGTACCTTGAAACGGAATCGATACTTCGCCCATATTTTTATGTATTTTATATA
>NW_006263955.1:14522-17510 GCF_000469605.1 Apis dorsata
GGGGAGTGGTGGGGGTCGCTGGATCCTACGTCAATGGTACGATACGGTCCAGAAACCGTTTATTCCACAAGTGCGACTCTGTATTTACACGTACTTCGTTGCAACGAGAAAATCAAGGACACGGGGAAATAATTTCCAGATAATTGGATCGATTTCGAGGAACGAAATGTTTATGTGATACACTGCATGCGCATCGACGATCAGTAGAGTAATTTACACGATCGAAGAAATTATGATTAATTAATCCCGTGTTTTGAAATGTTTTGATTGATATTTTGTAATCAATTTGTTTTTCCCTTCCCTGAAACAAATTATGATTAATTAATTCTGTGTTTTTAGATGTTTGAGCGATATTTTATAAGCATTTTTATTAATTTTTCCACCCTTTCTTGCCCTTCTTTTCTTTGAAACAAGTAACAGAAAATACGAATATTTTAAAATTATGAACCGTGGAATGTTATTGAACAGGATTTCAACCGTATATCGTGGATTCAAAATAGAATATTATGAATCATCGAAATCTTAATACAGATTACACGGATACAGATTAATTTTTTCTCTCTCTGTCTCTCATTCGTGAATAATTTATATTTTATAAAAGAAGAGAATTCTCGTAATTTTCCAACCATTCCAAGATTTTTTTCTTTACAATTAAAAGAAAAAAGAATAATAAAATAAAATACAGGGATAGAATATATTGTATGCTTTTAATTTTCTATCAAAGAAGAAATACAAATAAAGAATCGTATGATTCTTTTGCGATTAAATATTATTTTTTAAAAAAAGAAATATCAAGAGATATGAAACGCAAGAAGAGACGAAGCATAATATTTTAATTTCCTAAGAAGAAGGAAAAGTGAAGATTTTTTTCGTTGAAAATTCGATTATATTTTGAAGAGAGAGAGAAAGAGCTAAACCAATTACAAGAAGCCAATTATAGTTTCTCTCTGCGTTGTTTATCGTATTATCTAACGTGTTATTTTGTCAGGGTTGACTTATCTGCCATGACTAATAATTTCCCTCTTATTTTCGAGAATCTGAAACACAGCGAAGTCACAACCTTTCGCTTGTAAGGTTATCAAGTTCTGTCTCTTCGTATCCGCAAACTCGAAGATTCTCTAAGAATCGTCTCGAAGCGAAACGTTTTTAAAGATAACTAACTCGAGGAATAAAATGCGGGGCGATCAATCGATCGAAATTTGTATTTTCTTGATCCATCGAATGTCGTCGATTCGTAATTTAAATTTCTCTCTTTGAAAAAAAACAAGGATCCTCCAAATTCAAAGAATTCCCCTTGGAATACGTAATTTCCAGGTTGCAAACTGAATAATAAATATATATCTCGAGATGTTGCTAAAAAGTTGCTGAAAAGTAAGTTAAAAATAAATATTATCGTTCGAAAACCGAAATTCGAGAAATTTTTGTTTCAAAGGAGGAGGAAAAAATGAAGAATTATTAGCATCTTGCTTCGATTAAAAAGAGAAATCGCGTTCGAAAATCGTTTCTTCGAGGCTTTTCTTACCAATAATTCGCGCGGAAGGTTTGAAACGCGATAATAATTCGACTTCCTTCGCGTTAATCGAATACGACCTATATATGGGGCGTAACAACGTATGATCTCATCCTTGTGTAACACAATCAGCCTCAATTACCTGGCTTGTCAACCAAGAGTCGCGCGTTCACCAATTCACGTGCGAACAGCCTTCAAAGAAGTTGGCCGGCAACCTTCTTCTTCTCCCCGTTTCTTTTTCCCTCTTCGTGCGTCGCGTTTTAAAACTCTCCATGTTTTATTTATGTCGAAGTTTAGCCATGCGAAACATACACACATACACGCACGCAGACTCATCACGGTTTCGTATTTCAAGGAAGGGATATCAATTTTTATTCGTTTTTAATATATCTTTTCTCTTTTATTTTGATACAATTTTTTCCCTTTTTTTTTTTTTGTTTTCATCAGTCGAACAAAGGAATGGAAGGGAATTTTACTTCTGATCTTTCGATCAAGGAACCTTTTTCTTCTTCTGTTCATTTCAACGAGAAGGATAAAAGTTTCATAATTAAATAATTTATTTTTAGTTTGGTTTGTTAGAGAGGAATTAAATATTATTAATGTTATTGATTCATTTTCCTATTTACTTTGTCATCGAATTTTTTCTTGCTTATCACAATTCTTCAACGACTTGCAATTTATAATAAAAAAGAAAGAAGAAAATATATGACCATATCAATAATACAATAACAATAGTAATAAAAATAGAAACAGAAAAAGAAATATCGACAATATTAAACGACGTATTCATATTCTTTTTTTATTAGATCCAAAGAAAATAGAAAATATAAGTGTTATTACGTATATATACCGACATAGATTCTGGAAAATAATTTCGAGAAACTCGAACTCTTATTTAATAAAAAAAAAAAAAATAAAATGAAAGAAGAAAATATATGAACATGTCTAATCAATAATACAACAATAATTATAAAAATAGAAACAGAAAGAAACGTCGACAGTGTTAAAGATATCCGTTTTCTTCTTTCGTTAGATCCAAAAAAAATAGAAAATAGAAGTGTTATTATATATATATATATATATCGACATAGATTCTGGAAAATAATTTCGAGAAACTCGAACTCTTACTTAATAAAAAAAAAAATAAAAAGAAAAAAGAAAATATATGACCATATCAATAATACAACAACAATAATAATAAAAATAAAAACAGAAGAAGAAACGTCGACAATATTAAACGACGTATCCGTTTCTTCTTTCGTTAGATCCAAAGAAAATAGGAAGTTTTATTACACATATAAATCAACCAGATATATAGATTCTGGAAAATAATTTCGAGAAACTCGAACTCTTATTTAATAAAAAAAAAAATAAAAAGAAAGAAGAAACATCGATAATGTTAAACGATGTATCCGTATTCTTCTTTCGTTAGATCCAAAGAAAATAGAAAATAGAAGTGTTATTACGTATATATATAC